>NC_134830.1:6121400-6178677 GCF_004210375.1 Tachypleus tridentatus | reverse complement strand
GCGCATCTTTCAACAATTGCATCTTTATTACGCATCTCAACAATGGTTACATCTTTGGTGCCTGTATTTTAACAATGGTCGTACATCTTTGGTACGCATCTTTCAACAAACGCAACGTTTTGGTACACGTTTTCGAAACAGCCACGTTTTTAGCGCACATCTTTCAACAATGCTACACATTCAGTGCAAATCTTTCAACCAGTAAAGATTTTCCGGACACGTGTTTCCAAACGTGCTGCAATCTTCGGTGCGGATTTTTCCAACAGCTCAGGAGTTTCAGGGTACACATCTTTTCAGCAAGTGCTACACCTTCGGTTTTGCACATCTTTCAGCCTGACGTTTTTTGGGTGCACGTCTTTTCAAACAATGCTGCACTTATTTCGGTGCACGTTTTCAGCAATGCTACATCTTCGGTGCGCGTCTTTCGACAATGGTTGCACGTTTTTAGTACACATGTTTCAACAACACAACATATTTAATTTGGTGCAATCTTTCAAGCAATACTTTCATTACGCAACTGGGACACATCTTTCAACAATACTACACCTTCAGTGCCATTTTTCAGCAATGCACCTACACCTTCCAGTTCAAAACACATTTCAACAATGAAACATCTTCAGAACACATGTTTTTTAAACAATGACTACATCTTCAGTACGCGTTTTCAACAGCTCAGATTTTCAGTTTACATCTTTCAGTAATGCACTACGCCTTCAGTACACATCTTTCAACAATGCTACATCTTCACTTCAGACTTGTTTTTTTGACGATGCTACATCCTTCGGTACACGTCTTTCAACAATACTACACCTTCGGTGCACGTCTTTCAACAATGCTACGTCTTCTGTTACGCATCTTTCAGCAATGAGGTACATCTTTGGTGCTCATATTTCAACAACGCTACGTTTTTACTACGTCTTTCAGCAATACTACGCACTTCAGTTGCCTCATCTTTCAACACAGCTTTTTTGGTGCGCATCTTTCAGCAATGCACGCATCTTCGGTACATGTTTTCAACAACTCGGAGTTTTGGTGCCACATCTTTCAACAATACTACACCATCAGGGTTTGCATCTTTCAACAGTATACTACGCACCTTTCCATTTTACATCTTTTCAACAATGCCGCACCTTCAGGTGCACATCTTTCAACAATGCAACACCTTCAGTACACTGTTTTGACCAATACTCCCACCTTCCAGTTTACGTCTTTCAACAATACTACATCTTCAGTTCACATCTTCAGAAACGCAACATTTTGGTACACATCTTTCAACAATATTTCAGACCTTCCAGTACACATGTTTTCAACAACCTTGCAACATTTTGGTACACGTCTTTCAAAATGCTACACTGCGTTAATTTTCAACAATTTCAACAATACTACATCTTCAGAACACGTTTTCAACAGCTCAAGATTTAAATTGCACATCTTTCAACAATACTACCTTCAGGTGCATCTTTCAACAATGCTACTACACTTTTCGGTACACATATTTCAGACAATACTACATCTTCAGTACACATCTTTCAACAATACTACACCTTCGGTGCACGTCTTTCAACAATACTACATCTTTCACTAAAACATTTTTTGACAATGCACTACATCTTCAGATATGTTTTCAACAATGCTACACCTTCAGGACACATCTTTCAGCAATGCTACATCTTTGGTAAACATCTTTCAATAATACGTCACATCTTCACTTCGGGCACGTTTTTTTGTCAATACTACGTCTTCGGTGCACATCTTTCAGCAATACCACATCATCAGAACACATGTTTAAACAATACTACAACTTCCATTTTACACGTTTTCAACAACTCAAGGATTTTAATAAACATCTTTCAACAATACTACAACTATCGGCACATCTTTCAAGCAATGTGTACACCTTCGGTACTTACATCTTTCAACAATACTACGCCTTCAGTTGCACGTTTTTCAACAATACAACGCCTTCGGTACACATCTTTCAACAATGTGTACACCTTCGGTTGCACGTCTTTCAACAATACAGCACGCCTTCAGTTGCACATCTTTCAACAATACTACACTTTCCGTGCACGTCTTTCAGCAACAATACTATATCTTCAGTACACATCTTTCAACAATACTACACATTTTTAGTATACATCTTTCAACAATACTACATCTTCACTGGACATTTCTTAACATTACTACACCTTCAGGGAGCATCTTTCAACAATGCTACATCTTCGGTGCACATCTTTCAAACAATGGTACATCTTTCAGTACACGCATATTTCAACAATGGTGCGTCTTTTGGTACATATTTTAACAACTTACAACATTTTTTGGTACACATTTTTTCAACAATAACATTTTGGTGCACATCTTTCAAAAGTGCTACACCTTCGGGACACATCTTTCAACAATGCACTACATCTTCAGTACACGTCTTTCAACAATAGTACATCTTTGGTACACATATTTCAACAATGGTACATCTTTGTTGCCACATATTTCAACAACCTACAACATTTTAGTACACATATTTCAACAACACAACGTTTTAATACACATCTTTCAAAATGCTACTTCACCTTCGGTACAAAAATTTCAACAATAGAAAATCTTCGGAACACATGTTTTAAACAATGCTACATCTTCGGTGCGTTTTCAACAACTCAAGTTTCAATTTACACATCTTTCAACAATACTACACCTTCAGTACACATCTTTCAACAATACTACATCTTCACTAGACATGTTTTGACGATACTACACCTTCAGTACACATCTTTCAACAATACCCTACTTTCAGTTACATGTTTTCAACAATACTACATCTTCAGGAACACATGTTTAAACAATGCATCTACATCTTCAGTGCACGTTTTCAACAACTCAAGTTTTGGTTCATCTTTCAACAATGCTACGCCTTCGGTTGCACGTCTTTCAACAATACTACACCTTCGGTGCACATCTTTCAACAATGCTACATCTTCCAGTACATCTTTCAGCAATATTACAGTTTGGATACCCACGTCTTTCAACAATACAACACCTTCGGTACACATATTTTCAACAATGCTACCGTCTTCAGTACACGTCTTTCAACAATACTAAATCTTCACTTGCACGTGTTTTGAACAATGCTACATCTTCTGTACACATGTTTCAACAATGCTACACCTTCAGTTGCACGTCAGCTTCAACAATGCTACACCTTTGGTACACATATTTAAACAATATTACATCTTCAGACACGTGTTTTAAACAATGCTATCATCTTCAGGTGCACGTTTTCAACAGCTCAAGGATTTTGGTGCACATCTTTCAACAATACTACACTTTCATTTCACATCTTTCAACAATACTACGCTTCGGTGCACGTTTTTCAACAATGCTACACGCCTTCGGTGCGCATGTTTTCGACAATGCTACGTCTTCATTGCACATATCTTTCATCAATACTGTACTTCCTTCCGGTGCGCGTCTTTCAGCAATGCTACTGTGGACACGCACTGGACGTGTTTTCGGCAATCACATCTTCCGGTTGCACATGTTTCAACAATACTACGCCTTCGGTTGCACGTCTTTCAACAAAGACTACGTGTTTCGGTTTACGTCTTTCAAAATGGTGCATCTTTTGGTGCGCATGTTTCAACCAGCCTGACGTTTTGGTGCACATCTTTCAACAATGCTACAGCCTTCATTATGCAATCTTTCAGGCAATGCTACGCACCTTCAGTACACATCTTTCAAGCAATATCTACGTCTTCCGTGCACGTCTTTCAACAATACTACACCTTCCGGTTGCACGTCTTTCAACAATACAACGCCTTTCAGGTGCGTATCTTTCAACAATGCTACTGCTTTCCGTTGCACGTCTTTCAGCAACCATTACTTTATATCTCACAGGTGCACGTCTTTCAACAATTACTACGCATTCGGTGCACGTCTTTCAACAGGACTACATCTTCACTGGACGTTTTCTTCCTGATACTACGTCTTGGTTGCACGTCTTTCAGCAATACTACATCTTCAGCTGGACGTATCTTGACAGTACTACGCAGCTAAAGGAAACATCTTTCAACAATGCTACATCTTCGGTACACGTCTTTCAGCAATGGTACATCTTTATTACACATCTTTCAAGCAATGGTACGTCTTTATTACGCATTTTCAGCAATGGTATATCTTTTGGTACACATATTTCAACAATGGTGTATCTTTGGTACACGTATTTTAACAACCAAAGACGTTTTACTACATGCACGTTTTTCAACAACCCAACGTTTTGGTGCACATCTTTCAACAATTACTACACTCTTCAGTACACGTCTTTCAGCACGGCGTTTTGGTGCACGTCTTTCAAAGCAATACTACACCTTCAGGTTGCACATCTTTCAACAATGCTACGTTTTCAGTCAAACATGTTTCAACAATACTACATCTTCGGAACACATGTTTAAAACAATACTACGTCTTCGGTGCACGTTTTCAACAACTCGGATTTTGGTGCGCACGTCTTTCAACAATGCTACGTCTTCAGTGCGCATGTTTCAACAATACTACGCCTTCAGTGCACGCATCTTTCAACAATACTACATCTTCAGTACACATCTTTCAACAATACTACACCTTCAGTACACATCTTTCAACAATACTACGCAGCTTCCAGTGAAGCATCTTTCAACAATACTACACCTTCAGTGCACGCATCTTTCAACAATACAACACCTTCAGGTACACATCTTTCAACAATACTACATCTTCAATACACATATTTCAACAATGCACTACACGCCTTCGGTACACATCTTTCAACAATACTAGATCTTCACTAGACATGTTTTGACAATACTACATCTTCTGTACACATATTTCAACAATGCTACACCTTCAGTACACATCCTTCAACAATACTACACCTTTAGTACACATATTTAAACAATATTACATCTTCAGAACACGTGTTTAAACAATACTACATCTTCAGTACACGTTTTTCAACAACTCAAGATTTTTGGTGCACATCTTTCAACAATACTACACTTTCATTTCACAACTTTCAACAATACTACACCTTCAGTACACATGTTTCAACAATACTACACCTTCAGTACGCATCTTTCAACAATACTACACGTTTACTAGACATGTTTTGACAATATTACATCTTCAGTACACATATTGCAACAATACTACACCTTCAGTACACATCTTTCAAAAATAGTACATCTTTATTACACATATTTCAACAATGGTATATCTTTGGTGCACATATTTTAACAAAAACATGTTTTACTACACGTCTTTCAACAATCACTACACCTTCGGTGCACATCTTTCAACACAGCATTTTCGGTGCACATCTTTCAACAATACTACACCTTCGGTGCGTATCTTTCAACAATACTACATTTTCAGTAGTACGTATTTCAACAATGCTACATCTTCAGAACACATGTTTAAACAATACTACGCCTTCGGTGTACGTCTTTCAACAAAGGCGCTACATCTTCGGTACACATCTTTCAAAATGGTGCATCTTTGGTGCACGTGTTTCAACAATGCTACGCTTCAGTACACATCTTTCGACAATACTACATCTTCAGTACGTAATCTTTCAACAATACTACGCACCTTCGGTGCGCGTTTTCAACAACAATACTACGTGTTTACTGGACGTGTTTGACAATACTACGTCTTCGGTGCGCATGTTTCAACAATGCTACACCTTCGGTTATGCGTCTTTCAACAAAGACTACGTCTTCAGTGTGCATCTTTCAAAATAGTTACGTCTTTGGTGCACATATTTCAACAATACCTGACGTTTTTTGGTTCACGTCTTTCAACCATACTACGCCTTCAGTTACGTCTTTCAACAGCGCAACGTTTTGGTGCACGTCTTTCAACAATGCTACGCTTTCGTTATACGTCTTTCAACAATACTACGCACCTTCAATACACGTCTTTCAACAATACTACGCCTTCCGTGCACATCTTTCAGGCAATGCTACGCCTTCAGTACACGTCTTTCAACAATACAACACCATTCGGTGCACGTCTTTCAACAATACTACGCTTTCCGTGCACATCTTTCAGCAACAATACTGTATCTACAGGTACACATCTTTCAACAATACTACGCATTCGGTTGCACGTTTTTCAACAGGACTACATCTTCACTGGACGTTTTCTTCACAATACTACATCTTCGGTGCACATCTTTCAACAATACTACATCTTCACTGGACGTTTTCTTCAACAATGCTACACCTTCAGAAGGCATCTTTCAACAATACTACATCTTCGGTGCATCTTTCCAGCAATGGTGCATCTTTATTGCATCTTTCAACAATGGTGCATCTTTATTACGCATGTTTCAACAATGGTGTAATCTTTGGTGCACATGTTTTAACAATAAAACGTTTTACTACGCATATTTCAACAACCCAAACGTTTTTGGTACACATCTTTCAAAAATACTACACCTTCGGTGCAAAAGATTTCAACAATAAAGGTTTTCGGAACACATGTTTAAACAATTACTACGTTTTCGGTGCGTTTTCAACAACTCAAGTTTTGGTGCACATCTTTCAGCCTGCAACGTTTTGGTGCACATGTTTCAACAACACGCAACGTTTTGGTGCGCGTCTTTCAACAATACTACACCTTCAGTGCACATCTTTCAGCCTGACGTTTTGGTGCACGTCTTTCAAACAATGCTACGCTTTCGTTATACGTCTTTCAAACAATACTACACCTTCAGTACACGTCTTTCAACAATGCTGCGCCTTCCGTTGCGCATCTTTCAACAATACTACGCATTCAGTACACATCTTTCAACAATACAACACCTTCGGTGCACGTCTTTCAACAATGCTACGCTTTCCGTGCACGTCTTTCGAGCAACAATACTATATCTGCGGTGCACGTCTTTCAACAATGCTGCACGTTCGGTGCACGTTTTTCAACAAGGACTACATCTTCACTGGACGTTTCTTCACAATACTACATCTTCGGTACACATCTTTCAACAATGCTACATCTTCACTGGACGTTTCTTGACAATACTACACCTTCAGGAAACATCTTTCAACAATACTACGTCTTCGGTGCACATCTTTCAACAATGGTGCATCTTTATTGCACATCTTTCAACAATGGTACATCTTCGGTACGCATATTTCAACAATGGTATATCTTTGGTGCGCATGTTTTAACAACAAAACGTTTTTGCTACACATGTTTCAACAATAACACATTTTTGGTGTGCATCTTTCAAAATACTACACCTTCAGTGCAAAATTTCAACAAAACGTTACTTTCCAGACACATGTTTTAAAAATTACTACATTTTCGGTGCACGTTTTCAACAAATCAAGTTTTTTTGGTACACATCTTTCAACAAATCAAGATTTTAGTACACATCTTTCAACACAACATTTTAGTACACATCTTTCAACAATACTACACTTTCATTATACATCTTTCAACAATACTACACCTTCAATACACATCTTTCAACAATACTACACCTTCCGTACACATCTTTCAACAATACTACACCTTCAATACACATCTTTCAACAATACAACACCTTCAGTACACATCTTTCAACAATACTACACTTTCCGTACACATCTTTCAACAACAATACTATATCTACAGTACACATCTTTCAACAATACTACACATTCAGTACACATTTTTCAACAAGACTACATCTTCACTAGACATTTCTTCACAATACTACATCTTCAGTACACATCTTTCAACAATACTACATCTTCACTAGACATTTCTTGACAATACTACACCTTCAGAAAACATCTTTCAACAATACTACATCTTCAGTACACATCTTTCAACAATAGTACATCTTTATTACACATCTTTCAACAATAGTACATCTTTATTACACATATTTCAACAATAGTATATCTTTAGTACACATATTTTAACAACAAAACATTTTACTACACATATTTCAACAACCCAACATTTTAGTACTCATCTTTCAAAAATACTACACCTTCAGTACAAAAATTTCAACAATAAAAAATTTTCAGAACACATGTTTAAACATTACTACATTTTCAGTACACGTTTTTCAACAAATCAAGATTTTAGTACACATCTTTCAACACAACATTTTAGTACACATATTTCAACAACACAACATTTTAGTACACATCTTTCAACAATACTACACCTTCAGTACACATCTTTCAACACAACATTTTAGTACACATCTTTCAACAATACTACACCTTCAGTACACATCTTTCAACAATACTACATCTTCACTAGACACGTTGTGTCAATACAACATCTTCAGTACACATCTTTCAACAATACTACATCTTCAGAACACATCTTTCAACAATACTACATCTTCACTAGACACGTTTTGTCAATACAACATCTTCAGTACACATCTTTCAACAATACTACACCTTCAGTTCACATCTTTAACAATACTACATCTTCAGAACACATATTTCAACAATACTACACCTTCAGTACAAATCTTTCAACAATACTACATCTTTATTTGACATGTTTTGACAATACTACACCTTCAGTACACATTTTTCAACAATACTACATCTTCAGAACACATCTTTCAACAATACCACACCTTCAGTACACATCTTTAACAATACTACATCTTCAGAACACATCTTTCAACAATACTACATCTTCACTAGACACGTTGTGTCAATACAACATCTTCAGTACACATCTTTCAACAATACTACATCTTCAGAACACATCTTTCAACAATACTACATCTTCACTAGACACGTTTTGTCAATACAACATCTTCAGTACACATCTTTCAACAATACTACACCTTCAGTTCACATCTTTAACAATACTACATCTTCAGAACACATCTTTCAACAATACCACACCTTCAGTACACATATTTCGACAATACTACATCTTCAATACACATCTTTCAACAATATTACACCTTCAGCACACATATTTCAACAATACTACATCTTCAGTTCACATCTTTCAACAATACTACATCTTTATTTGACATGTTTTGACAATACTACACCTTCAGTACACATTTTTCAACAATACTACATCTTCAGTACACATATTTTAACAACACTACACCTTCAGTACACATCTTTCAAAAATACTACATCATTACTAGACATGTTTTAACAATATTACACTTTCAGTAATAATTCAACTTTTCGAACTAGATTATTTCGGCTTTTACAGAGACAAACATTATTTCCTGTTAAGTAGCATACAAATATATTGATGTCATTCTATCTTTATTTTCCACGAAACGACTTACAATCAAAACCCACGATTGTATCTTTTTTTAACTTTCAATTATCTGGCCAGTTAGTCACTTGTTTTTTGGCCTCAAGTTGTGACTGACAATCACATTTATCTGATTAGTCAATTCGTTTTTGTTTGTCGTTCGTCAGACTGTTGCATGTCTTAGATACAGGGGATCGAACTTAGTATCTTTAAAAAAGCCTCATCAGCCAGATATGTGGCAGCCATTAGTTGAAAGGGTCAACGAGCACCTGTCTGGAAATACACTCCAAGCTATGATTGGTGATTAATACATTTGCTTTTCTAAATTTGATAATTGTCAAGTATCTAAAGTCATCATTAATATTGGATGTGTTCGTTTGACCTAAATACACAGGTTACCAAGATTACTAGAAGCTTGACTGTGTTCGTTTGACCTAAATGCACAGGTTACCAAGATTACTAGAAATTTAACTGTGTTCGTTTGACCTAAATACACAGGTTACCAATATTACTAGAAGCTTGACTGTGTTCGTTTGACATAAATACACAGGTTACCAAGATTAGTAGAAGCTTGACTGTGTTTGTTTGACCTAAATACACAGGTTACCAAGATTACTAGAACCTTGATAGCAGAACTTTCTTCCAAGTTCTATATTTATTGTTTTTTTGTTAACTTCTCTTCTGATCAGCACGAAATTTCGTTGAGCAAACTTTGGTTTATAGAACATGAACCCTATTGTGATGTATCAGCCTCATGTCTTTTGGAGTTTCTTTTTTTCTGAGGCCGTCGAATACTTCTTTGTTGCCATTGAAGAATTTCAAAAGGTTCTATTTATTCTATTTTCTATGGAACGCTAGGTCGTAGCAATATCGTAGCGTCTTACGCTATCCCAGTGGTACAAAGTTAGCGGAAATTACCCCCACTGGGCGAAAACATTGCCCTCAGCGTCACAATTCTTGACATTGGTAGCAATAGTGTAACGTCTTATGGTGTTCACGCGCTCTGAACTTCATAACAATGAAGATCATAAAGTTTAACTCGTCATATGAAGTTGTAAACCAGAAGTTTTCTTGTTGTCGTGTCAGATCCATTCCTCACTCTCTCTCCACCTGATAGTTTAATATCTTTTTCTTCATCCGCTAGGTGTCGAAACGTAGAAATATTTTAATTAAATATTACGATCGACCGTATGATTATCAGTTGTAAACACTTACTGTCACTGTAGTTTTAATATAACCCTAACCTAAAGTAAATACATACAATTGAATTACTTTTAGTGTAAAAGGATACGAAGTATTATTTATGTTTTCGAATTGAGAAAATGTTTGTTTTGTTTGTCGAATTTAGCGCGAAACTACACGAGGGCTATCTGCGTTAGCCGTCCTTTATTCAGCAGTATAAGACTAGATGGAAGGCAGCTAGTCATCACCACCCACCGGCAACTCTTGGGCTAACTTTTTACAAACGAATAGTGGGATTGACCATCACATTATAACGCCCCCGCGGCTGAAAGGGCGAGCATGTTTGGTGCGACCAGGATTCGAACCAGTGACGCTCGAATTACGTGTCGAACGCCTTAACCCGCTTGGCCATGCCAGGCCCCCACTATTGAACTTTAGGTTTAAACTATACGCGTGTTTAATTGAACCAATAAATGTTTTATTGTCATTTGATGTTGAACCTGTTTAAACAACCTCTACTGTGTTGAAGCGATACAAAAGAAATGTTGATATTTTGTGTATTTTTAAGCACAAATTTCTGTGCTTATCCCATCGTGAATATGGAAACCCAATATTTGCGTTACAAACCTACTCGTCATTGTGCCATGAGAGGGCAAGATAATGCTAACACATTTTGTATATTCCAAACATATACATTAGTGCCTCCGGAGGCTTGAAACCCTTAATTCTGGGATTCTACACCTGTGGTAAATACGTACATTAGTAATTCTAGGTCAATATCCTGTCTTTAAAAATTACTTTATTTAAAAGAAGACGTTATTCATTTTTCAATGTATATTATTAATTACTTTGTTATCACTGTTTGGCATAGTATTTATTATAAGGTTACTAAACATAGTTTTCAAAATGGTCACTGAATTTCAGTTCGTCCATTTTGTTCTAGTTTTATCCAACTGTGATTATATTGGTTGAAAATAAATTCAAAGTTTTTTTATTAACTCGTAATCTGAGTGCCGGTTCGCATCCCCGTCGCACTAAACATTCTCGCCTTTTCAGCCGTGGGGGCGTTATAATGTTACAGTATATCCCACTATTCGTTGGTAAAAGAGTAGCTCAAAAGTTGGCGGTGGATGATGATGACTAGCTGCCTTCCCTCTAGTTTCACACTGCTAAATTGCGGACGGCTAGCGCAGATAGCTCTCGAGTAGCTTTGTGCGAAATTCAAAAACAAACAAACTTTCAAACCAATCATAATTATCTGTAACTCCTAGTCCGATCATAATTATCTGTAACTCCTAGTCCGATCATAATTATCGGTAACTCCTAGTCCGATCATAATTATCAGTAACTTCTAGTCCGATCATAATTATCTGTAACTCCTAGTCCGATCATAATTATCTGTAACTCCTAGTCCGATCATAATTATCTGTAACTCCTACTCCGATCATAATTATCAGTAACTCCTAGTCCGATCATAATTATCTGTAACTCCTAGTCCGATCATAATTATCAGTAACTCCTAGTCCGATTATAATTATCTGTAACTCCTAGTCCGATCATAATTATATGTTACTCCTAGTCCGATCATAGTTATCTGTAACTCCTAGTCCGATCATGGTTATCTGTAACTCCTAGTCCGATCATAATTATCAGTAACTTCTAGTCCGATCATAATTATCTGTAACTCCTAGTCGGTCATATTATCTGTAACTCCTAGTCCGATCATAATTATCAGTAACTCCTAGTCCGATCATAATTATCTGTAACTCCAAGTCCGATCATAATTATCAGTAACTCCTAGTCCGATCATAATTATCTGTAACTCCAAGTCCGATCATAATTATCAGTAACTCCTAGTCCGATCATAATTATCAGTAACGTCGTGTCTAATCGCTGTTATTAATTGTCACTTCAAAACTATAAATCTTAAATATTGCGTGATAATAAATAAAACCATGAACATCACGAAACAGGAAGATAGGCAATCTCTTAATGCGCCACGTGCTTCCCAGAAACAAAACCTGTGTTTTGAAAACAATTTACCTACTGTTCGATCACAAATATCGTTGTCTCTTACACTAATATCAGACAATTTTAAAAACAACAAAGTGCATAGTCCCGACCAATAAGATTTTGATGGATGTAAAAAATGATTGCTTACAAGTTGTCTAAACAAATAAACTACAATTATTTCATCTCAGACAACTTTAAAGTAAATATAAAAACCTATTTTTTTTGTATTCCTTAAGATTGTTAAACTTTATATTGGTAAAAACGGCTGGTTTGGGTTATGTAGAGGAGCGAACAACGTTTCGACCTTCTTCGGTCATCGTCAGGTTCACCTGATATTAAATTTTCAAATTAACACACAAGTAGAAATATTTATATAGAAATGAAATGAACAAATACGTATATCATAACGTTTTTTTCGATTTACGTTTTTTGTATAAAACAAAATAACATTTTTTATTTGAGACTGAAGACAACGCTATTGGATTATAAAACACAATACAAAGGAATTGTCCAAGAACACCAAATAGACAATAGTTTTTCTTATTCCAAACAATTACAGGTGGACTAGTGAAAAACTACTGACAAATTAAACACAAAGTGCGATTTAAAGAAAGTAAACCTTCAACAACACAGTAAGATTTAAACAAAGTAAAGTTTCAACATATTTGTATCTAATTCGTTTAAATACTCCCCGTCACACCAAACATGCTCGCCTTTTCAGCCGTGGGAGCATTATAATATGACGATCAATCCCACTATTCGTTGGTAAAGAGTAGCCCAAGAGTTGGCGGTGGTTGGTGATGACTAGCTACCTTCCATCTAGTCTTACACTGCTAAATTAGGGACAACTAGCGCAGATAGCCCTCGAGTAGCTTTGCGCGAAATTCAAAACAAACAATAATATATTCTTGCAACAAAATAAAAATAGCACAAATAAATCGTTTCTTTAAGATATTTTAAATCTGTGGTAAGTTTTTAATCACTAGTTCGAGCTGCTGAAATTGAGCTTTTCATATTCCCTGCTTTATGTCTAGAAAACTTTGTCCCTCTGGAATGTTTTACAAAACCTCTTGTTGTGCTAGAATTTTAAATGTATAATAACCAACTCTCCAAAGTGTCTTATGTACAGTAAAAAGCCAAACTCTTGTCCTCACACACTTGTATTATGAGGTGATTGACGAATTCATAGATAGAATGTTCGACAGCTTGCTCAGTAAACAGGAATATACATCCTCTGGTGGCTGAAACTTTTCTCAAGAGAGACTCTTTATAAACTTATCTTTAACAGAATCTCGAACAACGTTCTGTCCATTCTTGAATTATTCACAACACCTGGAAGCCATGAAGGTCTCCAGGGGGTTGTTTCGGAAGCCACGTGTATTGAAATTGATGCTGCAGGCAACGTGCGAAGAACAATTTCATGAATTTGGAAACTATTATATTTAGGAAGGTTTTTTTGAGCTACGGTGGTCATTATCTTAGTATGAAACGCTCGCGGTAGAGAAAATGTTGGACCTCTGACTCCACTGTAGTAATGACTGTTTTTTGTATGTGTGAGTTCCTGACTACAATACAAGTGTTATATGACGCTATTTTCTTTTTACCACCAATGTGTAGGTTCTACCTAATCGGTCTTCATTTACAAACAGGAACGTCCAATAGCAATCACTACAGTATATAGCAAGATAAAACTGGAAGTAAGAACAAGTCATCTAATGGCTTGCATTCGAACATACAGTTTTAAAATTTTTATACAAATCAAACTGAATTTGTCTTTAACTTCATAAATTTTAGTCTAATCGAAAATACACTTTGTTATTAATATTATTTATTCCACGTTAGTTAAAGTTAAAATTGTTAAATTAAGTTGGTCCATTTCTTTACATCTTCCAGTTTCTTGTTGGTCGAGAGTCGTTACGATCGACAGGAACATTCATACCCATGGGAAATATAAGAATAAATTTTAGTTGGATACCTTTGGCATATCCATGTGATATCCTTAACATCCCTGAGGAATTTCGCCTTCCTATGTCATACCGTTTGTGAAATACGTTGTGATGAATTCGAATCTTTCTTTACAGTTATCCTATAACTTGAAATGTGAAATGGTCAAGAGTACACGTCAGTTAATGGTTTGTTACAAAGGGGTCATTGTTTTGAAATGTTTAGTTAAAAATTAGATAATATATTTATAAGGTATAATCGTTAAGAGAACGAACAATATTTTGTGGAATGTGTTGTTTCTGGTAAATATAGTATTATTTCAAGTTACATAGCCACCAAATGTGATAGGGGTAGAGGTTTACTAATATAGTATTATTTCAAGTTACATAGCCACCAAATGTGATAGGGGTAGAGGTTTACTAATATAGTATTATTTCAAGTTACATAGCCACCAAATGTGATAGGGGTAGAGGTTTACTAATATAGTATTATTTCAAGTTACATAGCCACCAAATGTGATAGGGGTAGAGGTTTACTAATATAGTATTATTTCAAGTTACATAGCCACCAAATGTGATAGGGGTAGAGGTTTACTAATATAGTATTATTTCAAGTTACATAGCCACCAAATGTGATAGGGGTAGAGGTTTACTAATATAGTATTATTTCAAGTTACATAGCCACCAAATGTGATAGGGGTAGAGATTTACTAATATAGTATTATTTCAAGTTACATAGCCACCAAATGTGATAGGGGTAGAGGTTTACTAATATAGTATTATTTCAAGTTACATAGCCACCAAATGTGATAGGGATAGAGGTTTACTAATATAGTATTATTTCAAGTTACATAGCCACCAAATGTGATAGGGGTAGAGGTTTACTAATATAGTATTATTTCAAGTTACATAGCCACCAAATGTGATAGGGATAGAGGTTTACTAATATAGTATTATTTCAAGTTACATAGCCACCAAATGTGATAGGGGTAGAGGTTTACTAATATAGTATTATTTCAAGTTACATAGCCACCAAATGTGATAGGGGTAGAGGTTTACTAATATAGTATTATTTCAAGTTACATAGCCACCAAATGTGATAGGGATAGAGGTTTACTAATATAGTATTATTTCAAGTTACATAGCCACCAAATGTGATAGGGATAGAGGTTTACTAATATAGTATTATTTCAAGTTACATAGCCACCAAATGTGATAGGGGTAGAGGTTTACTAATATAGTATTATTTCAAGTTACATAGCCACCAAATATGATAGGGATAGAGGTTTACTAATATAGTATTATTTCAAGTTACATAGCCACCAAATATGATAGGGATAGAGGTTTACTAATATAGTATTATTTCAAGTTACATAGCCACCAAATGTGATAGGGGTAGAGGTTTACTAATATAGTATTATTTCAAGTTACATAGCCACCAAATGTGATAGGATAGAGGTTTACTAATATAGTATTATTTCAAGTTACATAGCCACCAAATGTGATAGGGTAGAGGTTTACTAATATAGTATTATTTCAAGTTACATAGCCACCAAATGTGATAGGGGTAGAGGTTTACTAATATAGTATTATTTCAAGTTACATAGCCACCAAATGTGATAGGGGTAGAGGTTTACTAATATAGTATTATTTCAAGTTACATAGCCACCAAATGTGATAGGGGTAGAGGTTTACTAATATAGTATTATTTCAAGTTACATAGCCACCAAATGTGATAGGGGTAGAGGTTTACTAATATAGTATTATTTCAAGTTACATAGCCACCAAATGTGATAGGGTAGAGGTTTACTAATATAGTATTATTTCAAGTTACATAGCCACCAAATGTGATAGGGGTAGAGGTTTACTAATATAGTATTATTTCAAGTTACATAGCCACCAAATGTGATAGGGGTAGAGGTTTACTAATATAGTATTATTTCAAGTTACATAGCCACCAAATGTGATAGGGGTAGAGGTTTACTAATATAGTATTATTTCAAGTTACATAGCCACCAAATGTGATAGGGGTAGAGGTTTACTAATATAGTATTATTTCAAGTTACATAGCCACCAAATGTGATAGGGGTAGAGATTTACTAATATAGTATTATTTCAAGTTACATAGCCACCAAATGTGATAGGGGTAGAGGTTTACTAATATAGTATTATTTCAAGTTACATAGCCACCAAATGTGATAGGGGTAGAGGTTTACTCTAGTTTTGTAATACGTTGCTGACGAAAATACAGGAAGTATCATTTTATGATGTATTGTTAACAACTACAATAGAGGAACTTTACTTTGTGATGGGTCCTAGTTACACTTGTTTAGTATATGTGTGTGTTTGTGATGGGTCCTAGTTACATTTGTTTCGTATATGTGTGTGTCATTATATATATTTTTTCTCATAAACAAAAACAGCCCAAACAAAAATCAAAAACCCTGCAGAAATCAATAGGGTCCGCAGGGTGTAGGCTATAATGTGGAATATAAAATGTACCCTTGGATTTGGAGGTGACTGGGAAAGAAGGACCAACATTGCGGTGGGGATACACATCAAGAGAGTCATAGATAATGATAATGACAAAATAAGGAAAATTAAATGATAAAATACTCAAAAAGAAACAGAAATTAGGAGATCGAGATGTGGGTTCTCAGGCCCACAACGTCCCACATCATTTTTACCCTTCACTCTCTGCGGACACTTGTGAGAAAGTGACTTCTCTTCAAAGTATAGAAGGGCAAATAATAATAATAGATACTACCAATAGGGGTAAATAAGATAAATTTACCTCTTGTACCTCCCAAAGTTGGCATTCCAGCCCCTATTATGGTTGAAAGGCGCTAATTAGTATCCCAGTAGACAAATTACCCTAGTGTAGAGGGTAAAAAACCAGCTATCTAAACTAACCAGTATAACTCCCACCGACCACCTGTATTTGTAATATATTTTATTCTGATAGTAGTGTACGTATATTACTTTTAAAAGATTTATCATCTTAATCTTCCTAAAATAAGAACATTAATTAATAACAAAAATTGATTTTCGAAAAGATCATGCAAAGAACTTAATTTAGACGTTATAAAATATTAATTAAAGGTCGCTGATTTATCACGCTTTGAAAAGATAAACTGCAAATTAAAATTTTATATTTGGTAATTAATTTTGAACATAAAGTGTTCAATGACTTGCAGATTTCTACAATTATTCATCCATCTATAAAATTAATATTTTTTCCTTGCACAAACTTAACTTACCGTTAGTTATAAATACGAAATTCCATTATAAAAGTTTATAATTAATATAAATTTAAGTGAACTTAATAACTTACCTTGTGAGTGTGAAAATAGTTTATTGATACTTTTAACAAACATATTATTAACTTGAAAAATAAAAACAAGTTAAGCTATTACGTGAAATACTTTTAAAAAATCTATATGTAAAATTTCCACAAAATATAATAAGCAAAATATTCTAAAATCTATTGAAAACAATACTGATGAATATATTTTGAAATTTAACTTTATTATATCTTATCCATCAAGATGGTTTTAGAATGAAAGTTTCATCTACTTAAAAAATAAAATTTAAATTATCCTGTATAAAATTAACGAAACACCATATAGATTTATCGTTTCATCAGTTTAAAATATGATTCGAGAATTACAAGAAATATATTTTATATTTCTCATTGATAAAGCAGACTGTAATTTTGTTTAATTTGCAAAACGTCGTATGCATTCATTATGATAAAAGAAATCCATAGTATACAAATATTTAAACTTATTAACCAATTTAAAGATACAATTATTAGTAATTTCGTTAAAGCTTATAAAACTCTTTATCCTAAATCAAATTATTTTGTAGATTTACCTTCTCGGTATGATATTCCTAAACTCCATACATCTCTGATTAAATTTAGATTTATTTCTATTAAATAACTTTATTGAATAAATTACCTGATATTTTACTGATAAAATTAAAAACATAAATTTTAATAATAAAAAACAAACGTTTTGGATAATAAATAAATATCAAGCCATTTTAGAATATCTAAGAATCTGTGAATAAATCAATAGTATTCAAACGTTTGATTTCACCATACTGTACGCCACAGTACCGTTAAAAGATTTCATTTCTGTTATTAATTCATTAATAAAACGGTTCTGTTATCGTTTCATAATACTGGAAGAAATAAAATGTAATTCCAAAACATAAAAGATATATTAAGTTTCTGCATTTATAACAATTATATATTTTTCAATAACCAGGTATTTAAATAGTAGAAGATCCAATGAGAGCTAACTATTCTACTTGTATTGTAAATTTATATCTTTAGTTTTAGTAGACTAGATTTATTGAAAATTGCATAAACTCAGACATATTTGCCTTAACTTACAGATTATAGATTACTTAATTAGTGTAAATAATCCTGAAATAAATAATATTATCAACACTATTTAAACAGGAGAATCAGAAATTAAAGTACTTCAATTTCTAATGTAGACGAACATTATTTAGAAATTAAAATAATTGATAATGATATTAATCTAAGTATATTTGATAAAGTAAAATATTTTGCTTTTCCAATATATGATTTACCCTTTTTTCAATAGTAATGTATCACACCATTCTGTTATAAGTATTATAACTTCACAGTTATTCAAATTCTGTAAAATTTGTAATAAATTACAATATTATTAATCTTAAAATATTGATGCAAAAATTAATATTCATTGTTTTTAATAAAGAAACCGTAAATAACGTTATTAAAATATTATATGATAAATATCAGCATCTATTAAATAAATATTAACAAATAAAAAATTAAGGAAATTTTACTGAACGTTTCTGACAACTATGTTTAGTTGTTAATAAGGTCATTAAACAACTTGGCACTACTTTATACGGATGAACACCTTATTGCGTATAAAGGCTTGTTTAGAGTCTGAAAATTGGTAGTGGACAGTAGTCTTAACGAATGGAGGTTGAGAGCTATACTAGTTAGTTTAGATAACTGGTTGGAACCCTACATACTTGTATAATTTGTCTACTGGGCTACTAATTAGTGCCTTACCACCATAATGGGGGGCTGGAATGCCAACTTCAGGAGGTAAGTTTATCTTACTTACCCCAAAGTGATAGTACCTTATTATTATTATTCTCTTCTTTAATTTGGAGAGCAGTCACCTTCCCACAACTGTCTGCAGACAGTGAAAATGTGATTATAGATATGGGACGTTATGGGCCTGAGAATCCACATCTTGCTCTACTAATTTCTGTTGCTCTTTTTTACTATTTTATCATTTAAAATGTTATTAGCATTATTTATGAATTTCTTCATGTGAGACTGGAAAACGGAGATTAATGCTGATAGATGGTGTATTCCCACTGCAATGTTGGTCCTCCTTCTTCACTCACCTCCAAAACCAAGGATACATTTATATTCCACATTATAGCCAGTACCTTCAGAATCCTTTTGATTTTTGTTTGAGCTTGTTTTTGTTTATAACAAATTATCATTAGTCAGATGTGAAGGTTTATCTGTTTCTACCGCAGATCTTTCTTTCATTTTACTTTTATTTACTTGGCTTCTGTATTAATATTCTACACACATATAAAAATCTGCTGTTATTTCTGAGCACAATTTGAAGAAATAGGAGTCACGTACTGAATTTTTAACTAGAAATACATTTAACATTGACTTTTTTAAAAGTAGAACACGGTAATTACACGTGGTAGTGTACTCTAAAGATAGTGTAATAGCGTCAGTATATAACTGTTAACAGTTAATTTTAGAAAAATTAAAGTATTAAAACGATGTCCTCACTCTTCCTTTAAACTTCTGACCTACGAAAAATAATTTAGGCTTTATTATTTACCCATAGAAACAGAGTTTGTAACATGAAGACTACGAATGACAATTTGAAACAGTGGATACCTTGTAATAGTAACCGTTAAATTTCACTGTTCGACCACAGAAGAGTTAATGGGAAGTGATTTTGAGATACAGTTATCCATCTAGTCTATCAGCTCGAAATTAAAACGTTCTTTTCAACAATCGACAGCACTTCATAACAAAAGAAGTTGGTTTACAGCATCGGATGACAATACTTTAGAAGACAAGTTTGTAATGTATCACCTAAAACGAATGTGAGTACGTGACGTCCAATATGACAGAGTGGACTAAACATACATTATACAGCTTTTTTCTATAAAACTTAACGATCAAAACAGTATTAAATATATTATTATTTACTATTTAAAACAAAAATAATGAAATAAAAGTCTATAAATAACAGTTAAAGAACCGTCGGGTCGAAGGTCAATTTGTAAGGCAAATATTAAGTTTGGAGAAAGTCATTTCAAAGTACTAATACCGTAAACTGCTTTTATGTACATGTATTCAATTTACTGTTCAGTACGTTATCCTGTCTTCATTCGTTTTCAGGTTCTATAATTTTGTTTGCTCTTATCAATAGAATTACTTTATTAAGCAGGACAGAAGAAGACATTGGTGCTAAGAAGAGGATCCATTGGAAACGTGAAATTCAGTACTAAAGTTGAATATTTCTAACATGTATGGTCTTCAAATTGTCATCCTCTATGACCTTAAAGAAAGTATTGTCCATATGTAATACTGTCCACATAAAAGTATCGTCCGTAGACAAGTGGAGTGCATATAAAAGTATCGTCAATATTCGAGTATTCTACATATATATGTATCGTCTATGTACAAGTATTGTACATATAAAAGTATCGTGAAAACACAGAAGTCCAAACATTATTATCGTTCTATGTTTTCAGGAGTTATCTCCAGATAATTTTTTTTTTTTCACAGCCCCAGATCTCCAGATAATATGTTCCTTTATCTTCCCAGATGAACCGTGGTGATGAAGCCGAAACTTGTGGCTGGACATGATGTAGTTACTGGTTAATCAGTGGGTCCATATATGAGTCTCATTGTGAAAACCAAAACCGTGCCTTTTTACTATAACTTCATGAGTGTGTTATAAGAGTAAAGGTCAGATTCATTATTCGATGAGAATACGCTAAGAGTTGACGGTGTGTGCTATAAGATAGCTGCCTTCCTTCCCAACTGACATTGAGAAACATCAGTACAGACATCCACTGTGTAGGTTTGAACGAATTTCCTAAACATTCAAATCGAATTTTTTTTCCTTCTTAGCCTCAAGTCTGTTGATAAAACAAATGGTTAAGAGTCGAAACTTAAAGTTGTTTATGTGTTAAAAATGAAATTAACTTAATTAAATTATTGATTTATAAATTATACGAAACGATAACAAAACTGAAATTTGGATTCAAATTTCTGGTCCACAAATGACACTATAATAATTAAGTACTGATGTTTATGTTTGACAAGATATCTAAAAAAAAACACATTTTACCTCATTTGGTGTCATCAAATATAAAACAGAACGAGCTATAGAAGTATAACTTATTTTCTCTATAAGAAATTATATCAGGAACTCGAACAAAATAATCAGAGTTCAAAAAAGACTTAATGGGTAAGTGGTAAACACCGGAATTTAAAATAGCCTTCGAGTAGCTTTGCGCGAAATTCAACAAACAAACAAAACCTTGTAATTTGGTGTTCCATTCCATAACGGAGACAGTTACGGTAGTTAATTATGTAACTTTATGTAAAAGAAACAGCAGTAAAGAATTTAGCTGTTTTTGAATGTCTGGTTAGAATTAGTTGTGCTTCATGTAAACATAAACGAAACCCAGATCCAAGTCTTCAAATATAGGAGCTTTCTCTTTCCAGCTTCTCTGTTTGTTTTATTGATGTATATATAACATTCGCGATCCCAAAAGAAGCAATTATGACATGGTTCGTGTGGGTGTAAATTAATCTAATAGAAAATGAGAAATTTTGATTCACAGCAATGAACGGGGAGGTTTATTAAACGTGTTACAGAGACGACAAGTATTTTAAAATCACTTGAAAGGAGAAAAAATATTAAGTTCAGTGTGAAATAATGTAAAATGTCGCTTCAAGTTTGTTAAGGAAACGCCTGGTGTTTAGAATAGGAAACATTTCTTTAGGTGCCAATAAACATTATCGCTTCTTCTATTATTCCAGGCGGGTTTGTTTTTTCTTTTAAATCTCTCAAAATCAAAAGAAAAATAGATGTCTTTGATCACCAGGGTTCCCTTTTGAAAGTGGAAGTTGTTTAATTATTTCCTGTACGACTGTAGTTTTATATGTTGGAATTTTGTAAAATTTCAAATTATTCCGTGAAGTTAATACTTTATAAAGCTTTTCACTTCAAATTTAAATCCTGGTTTTTAGTCATCGTTATTAATGGGTTTATAGGAAAGAATTTTCGACAAATTTGTTTGTTTTTTTTTTATTTCGCGCAAAGCTACTCGAGGGCTATCTGCGCTACCCGTCCCTAATTTAGAAGCGTAAGACCAGAGGGAGGGCAGCTAGTCTTCACCACCCACCGCCAACCCTTGGGCTACTCTTTTACCAATGAATAGTGGGACTGACCGTCACATTATAACGCTCCCACGGCTGGGAGGACGAGCATGTTTGGTGCGACTGGGATTCGAACCCGCGACCCTCGAATTACGAGTCGAACGCCTTAACACGCTTGGCCATAACGGGTCCCATTTTCGACAAATTAAAGCTCTGTCTCATTACTGGGATATATTTATTTTCTAACATTAGATGTCGTTATAACTGTTCATCCTAAAATAATAACAGATAAGCAACAGGATTGTTTTTGTTTTTGTTTTAATTTCGTGCATAGGTACATGAAGGCTATCTGCGCTAGTCGTCCCTAATTTAGCAGTGTAAGACTAGAGGAAAGGCAACTAGTCATCACAACACACCGCAAACTCTGAGGTTACTCTTTTACCAACGATAAGTGGGATTAACCGTCACATAAGAACGCCCCCCACGGCTTTAAGAGCGAGCATGATTGGTATGACAGGGATTCGAACCCTCAACCCTCAGATTACGAATCGAGCACCCTAACCACCTGAACATGCTGGGCCTGCTATAAACTTTACCACAACAACTGACAGTGAAACAAAGACAATTTGCTGTTTTCAAGTAAATAATCTTAAATTATATGTACGATGACCAATGGTGAAATAAAAACTAATTGCTGTTCTTAAGAAAAGAATCTTGAAACACAAAGATGGCGACCAGAAACAATATTTTAAAAAGAATCTGAAAACATAAACATTAACATGATAATGATGTGTTTGTTTAAATTTAATCTTTTTTATCAGAAAGTTACTCGATAATGTTCTCTATTTGTTCCCTGATATATGATTGCTAGAATCCAAGGTTCGATTCCTCTTGGTGGACAGAGCACAATTGGCGCACTCCGAAACTTTGTTCAAGGAGACAACGACAACGCCATCTTCTAATTGTTATATAAGAAATGTACATCGGTAAGTCAAAGGATTTACAACGCAAAAATTGGGGGCTCGATTCCTCTCGGTGGACACGGCAGATAGCCTAATGTGGCTTTGCTATACGTAAAAAACACACAAAACACAAAACGTGTGAGAGCCAAGAGTATTCGTGTACACGTGGACTAAAGTTCAGAATTTCATTTAGCATCGCAAACAAATAATTGTTTATCTAGTTTTCAGCTATTTAACTTCTTTCCTGATACACCATAGGAATCTGTGATTAAAAGTTGTGTGTAATATCGTTAACGAAGTACAAAATAAAAGTGAAGCCATCTAATTTCGACTTGTTTAAACATTACCAAAAAATTGAGAAAAATGTATCATTACGATGACCCAATTATGAACCTTGACCTGCCAGTGTCGTGCGGATTTATAGTAATTGAAAAAAATTGTCGTTTTATGTTCCTTCTTGTAGTTTCAAATGAGATTAAATTGTATTTCTTGCTCACTTTCCAATGCACTAATGTCACGTGGGAACAGCTACAACTTAAATAAATCTGATTATACCATAGCTAATAAGGTAAGCAAACTCTGGCCGAACAAGTGGCGCCCTCTAAGTTGCTGGTTATTTTCAGCTATATATCTGCTTGCTGGAAGTAACTTGAAGTTGATTTCTTAAATTGCATCTATCCTGAGAATGTTAACATTTCGGTCTGTCTAAAAGATAGAGAATGATTCTTAACGTTCTGTTCGATCGCAGTTGTAACGGTAAAATGGTTAACTAATTTTTGTTCCCATAATTCTGATAATTTAGCTTGTTTTTTATTTGATATGTTGTTTTATTATCTCGGTAATGAAGACCACTTTCTTTCCAGTAGCTGGAACGTTAGAAGAGGTGATCAGATTGAAGGCTGAATGGAGAAAATTGACACATTCTCTTGTGATTCTCATGGTAGAGTATATTTCCTGATTATATACAACGCGATTTATTGAAACAACAAGGGGCAAATAGAAAGAAAATTGAGAAACTAGGGCTACTGAAGGTGGAAAGTAAACAGACCACAAACACAGCATTAGACTTTCATTAGTTTAATCTAATAAAGAATGAACAGCGTGTCACTTAACATCTTTACTGTGTGTTTTCTCATAATTCAGATTACACCTGCAGGAGAAGGAAAGAAAAGTAAATGTCAGACTTCTATAGAGCTCGGATTCGTTACAGTAGGTGCCAGTAAGTTGTTGGCGATAAAATCGAACAATAAACGAATAGTCCATAATCCGCTTGTTTTATAATAGCAGATTTGAAACAAGTCAAACGGATATAACAGTTGTGTCTAAAACTCTAAACAATTCTCTTTTCTTGACAAAGGTCCACACAGACTTATTCAATTACTTTGTAATCCAACAGGTAAGACAAATTATTCTCACTTTAAAATATATCCCGTTAAAGCCAAACTATCGATCACACAGCAGTCTAACTTGATTTTCACTAATTTAACTGTTTGTGACTTTACATCAACCACTCTATATGCTTTCATTTATCATACGCGACAGAAAAATTTGGAAGTAATAGCAATGATAGCACTCTATTAGTAACAATATTTACATAGCAAGAATAATTTAGACACTTCCAGTAAGATAACGTCAACAACTGAACTGCAATACGATGTATGACTCGTACCGAGTTAAGTAACCAAACTTGTCAAAACTATCGATTTTAAAATAATCACCCTTATAACATTCTTCTTATGAAAAATAAACAGTCATTACATATTAAATCACTTAATAATAACTCTTACATTACACAGTCTTTTATATTCGAAATAATGAAACACAGGGAAAAGTGAGAGCAAAAAATTTGTTTAACATCGTGATTGTTTGTTTTGTTTTTAAGTAGATAGTTACATAAGACCTATCTGTGCTTCGCCCATCGAGGGTATCTGAACCTAAATGTCATTAGATCTAGGACGTAATTCTGGATCATAGTGGAAGGGAAAGGTTTGTTTTGAATTTCACGCAAAGCTACACGAGGGCTGTCTGCGCTAATCGTCCCTAATTTAGCAGTGTAAGACTAGAGGGAAGACAACTAGTCATCACCACTCTCAGGCTACTCTTTAAACAACGAATAATGGGATTGACCGTAACATTATAATGCTTCCACAGCTGAAAGGGCAAGCATGTTTAGTGTGACGCGGATTCGAACCCGCGACCATCAGATTACAAGTCGAATTCCTTAACCACTTGGCCATGCCGGGCTGTGAATTAGTTCTCTCAGAAAATAGATAGAAGGTATGGAATAAGTAAGAGATGCATCTTTCAAGTAATCTAAGATGGGTAACATCTTTCAAGTGGTCTGAGATGGGTAACATCTTCCAAGTGGCCTAAGATGGGTAACATCTTCCAAGTGGCCTAAGATGGGTAACATCTTTCAAGTGGTCTGAGATGGGTAACATCTTTCAAGTGGTCTGAGATGGGTAACATCTTTCAAGTGGTCTGAGATGGGTAACATCTTCCAAGTGGTCTGAGATGGGTAACATCTTCCAAGTGGTCTGAGATGGGTAACCATTTTTGTCAGAAGCTGATTTTTATCTTCTTCAAAGTTTAAAATTTTTCTCTTGATTAATGAAGAGACTCTGAAAATAATATAATTCATAACAGTTAACACGCTTCAGATAACGTTTTATAGAATATTAAACCCTAGATAAGTACACGTATCAAAATCTGTACAAACATTACTGATTTAAAATTTAACTTAACATACTGGAGTATACAACCATATGACAATTTATAATCGAACTAATTTACCAGGTTGTTGACAGAAAACATCTTTTATCTGTCTACAGTAGAAATAACGTGCACGATTTATTTCTGTCCAATAAGTTTATTTTGGTTAGAATGCTTCTCATTACGTTTTTTCATGCTAAAAAAATGTAAAATGTGTTAATCTGGTAATTTTAGGGAGCACAACCAATTAGATTACATATTGTAGTTATTTCACAAACCCACCAATCAAACATCCTAAATTTTCTTTGTGTTTAGCGCCACCTGGTGTCAGCGTTTGAAATAACTTGATTTGAAAACGTCTAGGTTTTCCAGTGGTATTCTAGAAATGATGAATTCCTTCTTTTTCACGTCAGATTTCTGCTTCTTTTGTTAAAGAAAACAACGAGACAATTACACTCAGCCCATCAACGAAACTGGGCCTCAGTGTCCAGCGGCATGCCTCCGGTCTTATACTACTAGAAAACGGGTTTCGATACCCGTGGTTGTCAGAACTTATATAGCTCTTTGTGCAGTTTTATATTTAATAGCGTACAAAAATTAAATTGTTCTGTGTGCACTTTCAACATTCTGATAACAAACCACTGGAGACCTGTTCGTATCTTCTGATGCTAAAGTCAGACCTGTCTGTCTTTGATTATTTTTAATTATATCGAGTTATTATTTTTATATTTACTTTAAATACCCAATATAATTGTTTGTTTCAATCCTGAGCTAGTATTTTAAACACAAATCAGTTATCTTGTATGTCATTAATCAATAACCCATACTTTGCTATAAATTAGAACCTTATAAAGACACGGGGTATTAAATGGTTATTAAACATTAGTGGTCTGGTTAATGGGAACAGCTATCATGGGAACACGTTATAACGTCAACTGGTCTAACTCTCGTGTCTAATAGTGTTCATGTGTAGGATGTTGCCAGATAATTAATTATTTTTATAGAATACCGTCAGAAGTTTAGCGAGACACTCTCTGATAAAATACATGTCTGATAACACATTTCAGTCTAGCACCATAAAAAACTGCAGTTTAAGGCTTAAAGCATCCATCCAAGATTGCAATTTCTTGTCATAAATCAACTGAACCATAACCAAACATTTTCCATGTAACAAACTGGTTTTTAATTTCTGGTTTATCCACAGTACTTACTTTGTAAGTTTTATATTCTTTTTTTTCCAATAATCCAATTGTCTTTGTGTTTGTTTCTAATGTTTCTCTCTCTCTCTTCTGTTCTTTTTTCCTAGAAATCTCTTTAGACCGCTAGGTGGTACAGTTTTGATAGAATTCTGACATCAGGTGTAATACGCTAAGTGATAAACACAGAGTTAATGAAATAAATCATATGTTTGAAAACTCTCTTTAAAATTTTCGTTCCATACTTTTCTTCTGTATATGGTACGTGCCCTTTTTATTTGAACCCAAATATATGTCTTATTCTTAGTCTATCAAATTGGAGATCCAAGGGTCTCGGATTTGAGATTTGTTGTTTACTTTTAAGTATGCTTTGCACTTACAACTGCAGATGCACTGTAAGAGGAACAGTCAATCTCAGTATCTGATTAAATGTAGTCATTATAAGCAGTAGAAATTTTCTTCTGTCGGGTCAGCAGTTTACAAGTAGAACTGCTGTGTCTGAACCATGCTGTCCTTGAGAAGTCCCACAGTTCACAAGTAGAACTGCTGTGTCTGAACCATGCAGTCCTTGAGAAGTCCCACAGTTCACAAGTAGAACTGCTGTGTCTGAACCATGCAGTCCTTGAGAAGTCCCCCAGTTCACAAGTAGAACTGCTGTGTCTGAACCATGCTGTCCTTGAGAAGTCCCCCAGTTCACAAGTAGAACTGCTGTGTCTGAACCATGCAGTCCTTGAGAAGTCCCACAGTTCACAAGTAGAACTGCTGTGTCTGAACCATGCAGTCCTTGAGAAGTCCCCCAGTTCACAAGTAGAACTGCTGTGTCTGAACCATGCAGCCCTTGAGAAGTCCCCCAGTTCACAAGTAGAACTGCTGTGTCTGAACCATGCAGTCCTTGAGAAGCTCCCCAGTTCACAAGTAGAACTGCTGTGTCTGAACCATGCAGTCCTTGAGAAGTCCCCAGTTCACAAGTAGAACTGCTGTGTCTGAACCATGCAGTCCTTGAGAAGCTCCCCAGTTCACAAGTAGAACTGCTGTGTCTGAACCATGCAGTCCTTGAGAAGTCCCCAGTTCACAAGTAGAACTGCTGTGTCTAAACCATGCAGTCCTTGAGAAGTCCCCCCAGTTCACAAGTAGAACTGCTGTGTCTGAACCATGCTGTCCTTGAGAAGTCCCACAGTTCACAAGTAGAACTGCTGTGTCTGAACCATGCAGTCCTTGAGAAGTCCCCAGTTCACAAGTAGAACTGCTGTGTCTGAACCATGCAGCCCTTGAGAAGTCCCCAGTTCACAAGTAGAACTGCTGTGTCTGAACCATGCAGTCCTTGAGAAGCTCCCCAGTTCACAAGTAGAACTGCTGTGTCTGAACCATGCAGTCCTTGAGAAGTCCCCAGTTCACAAGTAGAACTGCTGTGTCTAAACCATGCAGTCCTTGAGAAGCTCCCCCAGTTCACAAGTAGAACTGCTGTGTCTGAACCATGCAGTCCTTGAGAAGTCCCCCAGTTCACAAGTAGAACTGCTGTGTCTGAACCATGCAGCCCTTGAGAAGTCCCCAGTTCACAAGTAGAACTGCTGTGTCTGAACCATGCAGTCCTTGAGAAGCTCCCCCAGTTCACAAGTAGAACTGCTGTGTCTGAACCATGCAGTCCTTGAGAAGTCCCCCAGTTCACAAGTAGAACTGCTGTGTCTGAACCATGCAGTCCTTGAGAAGCTCCCCCAGTTCACAAGTAGAACTGCTGTGTCTGAACCATGCAGTCCTTGAGAAGTCCCCCAGTTCACAAGTAGAACTGCTGTGTCTAAACCATGCAGTCCTTGAGAAGCTCCCCCAGTTCACAAGTAGAACTGCTGTGTCTGAACCATGCAGTCCTTGAGAAGTCCCCCAGTTCACAAGTAGAACTGCTGTGTCTGAACCATGCAGTCCTTGAGAAGCTCCCCAGTTCACAAGTAGAACTGCTGTGTCTGAACCATGCAGTCCTTGAGAAGTCCCCCAGTTCACAAGTAGAACTGCTGTGTCTGAACCATGCAGTCCTTGAGAAGCTCCCCAGTTCACAAGTAGAACTGCTGTGTCTGAACCATGCAGTCCTTGAGAAGTCCCCAGTTCACAAGTAGAACTGCTGTGTCTGAACCATGCAGTCCTTGAGAAGCTCCCCAGTTCACAAGTAGAACTGCTGTGTCTGAACCATGCAGTCCTTGAGAAGTCCCCAGTTCACAAGTAGAACTGCTGTGTCTAAACCATGCAGTCCTTGAGAAGCTCCCCAGTTCACAAGTAGAACTGCTGTGTCTGAACCATGCAGTCCTTGAGAAGTCCCCCAGTTCACAAGTAGAACTGCTGTGTCTGAACCATGCAGTCCTTGAGAAGTCCCACAGTTCACAAGTAGAACTGCTGTGTCTGAACCATGCAGTCCTTGAGAAGTCCCACAGTTCACAAGTAGAACTGCTGTGTCTGAACCATGCAGTCCTTGAGAAGTCCCCCAGTTCACAAGTAGAACTGCTGTGTCTGAACCATGCAGTCCTTGAGAAGTCCCACAGTTCACAAGTAGAACTGCTGTGTCTGAACCATGCAGTCCTTGAGAAGTCCCACAGTTCACAAGTAGAACTGCTGTGTCTGAACCATGCAGTCCTTGAGAAGTCCCCCAGTTCACAAGTAGAACTGCTGTGTCTGAACCATGCAGTCCTTGAGAAGTCCCCAGTTCACAAGTAGAACTGCTGTGTCTGAACCATGCAGTCCTTGAGAAGTCCCACAGTTCACAAGTAGAACTGCTGTGTCTGAACCATGCAGTCCTTGAGAAGTCCCCAGTTCACAAGTAGAACTGCTGTGTCTGAACCATGCAGTCCTTGAGAAGTCCCACAGTTCACAAGTAGAACTGCTGTGTCTGAACCATGCAGTCCTTGAGAAGTCCCCCAGTTCACAAGTAGAACTGCTGTGTCTGAACCATGCAGTCCTTGAGAAGTCCCACAGTTCACAAGTAGAACTGCTGTGTCTGAACCATGCAGTCCTTGAGAAGTCCCCCAGTTCACAAGTAGAACTGCTGTGTCTGAACCATGCAGTCCTTGAGAAGTCCCACAGTTCACAAGTAGAACTGCTGTGTCTGAACCATGCAGTCCTTGAGAAGTCCCCAGTTCACAAGTAGAACTGCTGTGTCTGAACCATGCAGTCCTTGAGAAGTCCCACAGTTCACAAGTAGAACTGCTGTGTCTGAACCATGCAGTCCTTCAGAAGTCCCCCAGTTCACAAGTAGAACTGCTGTGTCTGAACCATGCAGTCCTTGAGAAGTCCCACAGTTCACAAGTAGAACTGCTGTGTCTGAACCATGCAGCCCTTGAGAATCCCCCAGTTCACAAGTAGAACTGCTGTGTCTGAACCATGCAGTCCTTCAGAAGTCCCCCAGTTCACAAGTAGAACTGCTGTGTCTGAACCATGCAGTCCTTCAGAAGTTCCCCAGTTCACAAGTAGAACTGCTGTGTCTGAACCATGCAGCCCTTGAGAATCCCCCAGTTCACAAGTAGAACTGCTGTGTCTGAACCATGCAGATCTTGAGAAGTCCCACAGTTCACAAGTAGAACTGCTATGTCTGAACCATGCAGTCCTTGAGAAGTCCCACAGTTCACAAGTAGAACTGCTGTGTCTGAACCATGCAGTCCTTGAGAAGTCCCACAGTTCACAAGTAGAACTGCTGTGTCTGAACCATGCAGTCCTTGAGAAGTCCCACAGTTCACAAGTAGAACTGCTGTGTCATAACCATGCAGTCCTTGAGAAGTCCCACACTTCACAAGTAGAACTGCTGTGTCTGAACCATGCAGTCCTTGAGAAGTCCCACAGTTCACAAGTAGAACTGCTGTGTCTGAACCATGCAGTCCTTGAGAAGTCCCACAGTTCACAAGTAGAACTGCTGTGTCTGAACCATGCAGTCCTTGAAAAGCTCCTCAGTTCACAAGTAGAACTGCTGTTTCTGAACCATGCAGTCCTTGAGAAGTCCCCCAGTTCACAAGTAGAACAGCTGTGTCTGAACCATGCAGTCCTTCAGAAGTCCCCCAGTTCACAAGTAGAACTGCTGTGTCTGAACCATGCAGCCCTTGAGAATCCCCCAGTTCACAAGTAGAACTGCTGTGTCTGAACCATGAAGATCTTGAGAAGTCACACAGTTCACAAGTAGAACTGCTATGTCTGAACCATGCAGTTCTTGAGAAGTCCCCAGTTCACAAGTAGAACTGCTGTGTCTGAACCATGCAGTCCTTGAGAAGCTCCTCAGTTCACAAGTAGAACTGCTGTATCTGAACCATGCAGTCCTTGAGAAGTCCCCAGTTCACAAGTAGAACTGCTGTGTCTGAACCATGCAGTCCATGAGAAGTCCCACAGTTCACAAGTAGAACTGCTGTTACTGAACCATGCAGTCCTTGAGAAGCTACCCCCAGTTCACAAGTAGAACTGCTGTTTCTAAACCATGCAGTCCTTGAGAAGCTCCTCAGTTCACAAGTAGAACTTCTGTATCTGAACCATGCAGTCCTTGAGAAGCTCCCCCAGTTCACAAGTAGAACTGCTGTGTCTGAACCATGCAGCCCTTCAGAAGTCCCACAGTTCACAAATAGAACTGCTGTGTCTAAACCATGCAGCCCTTGAGAAGTCCCACAGTTCACAAGTAGAACTGCTGTGTCTGAACCATGCAGTCCTTGAGAAGCTCCCCAGTTCACAAGTAGAACTTTTGTATCTGAACCATGCAGTCCTTGAGAAGCTCCTCCCAGTTCACGAGTAGAACTGCAGTGACTGAACCATGCAGATCTTGAGAAGTCCCCCAGTTCACAAAAAGAATTGCTGTGTCTGAACCATGCAGCCCTTGAGAATCTTCTAGTTCACAAGTAGAACTGCTGTGTCTGAAGGATGCAGCCCTTCAGAGCTCCCCCCAGTTCACGAGTAGAACTGCTGTGTCTGAACCATGCAGTCCTTCAGAAGTCCCCCAGTTCACAAGTAGAACCACTGTGCCTGAACCATGCAGCCCTTGAGAATCCCCCAGTTCACAAGTAGAACTGCTGTATCTGAACCATGCAGCCCTTGAGAAGTCCCCCAGTGCACAAGTAGAACTGCTGTGTCTGAACCATGCAGTCCTTGAGAAGTCTCCCAGTTCACAAGTAGAACTGCTGTGTCTGAACCATGCAGTCCTTCAGAATTCCCCCAGTTCACAAGTAGAACTGCTGTGTCTGAACCATGCAGTCCTTCAGAAGTCCCCCAGTTCACAAGTAGAACTGCTGTGTCTGAACCATGCAGTCCTTGAGAAGCTCCTCAGTTCACAAGTAGAACTGCTGTGTCTGAACCATGCAGTCCTTGAGAAGTTCCCCAGTTCACAAGTAGAACTGCTGTGTCTGAACCATGCAGTCCTTGAGAAGTCCCCCAGTTCACAAGTAGAACTGCTGTGTCTGAACCATGCAGTCCTTGAGAAGTCCCCAGTTCACAAGTAGAACTGCTGTGTCTGAACCATGCAGTCCTTGAGAAGTCCCCAGTTCACAAGTAGAACTGCTGTGTCTGAACCATGCAGTCCTTGAGAAGTCCCACAGTTCACAAGTAGAACTGCTGTGTCTGAACCATGCAGTCCTTGAGAAGTCCCACAGTTCACAAGTAGAACTGCTGTGTCTGAACCATGCAGTCCTTGAGAAGTCCCACAGTTCACAAGTAGAACTGCTGTGTCTGAACCATGCAGTCCTTGAGAAGTCCCCCAGTTCACAAGTAGAACTGCTGTGTCTGAACCATGCAGTCCTTGAGAAGTCCCCCAGTTCACAAGTAGAACTGCTGTGTCTGAACCATGCAGTCCTTGAGAAGCTCCTCAGTTCACAAGTAGAACTGCTGTTTCTGAACCATGCAGTCCTTGAGAAGCTCCCCCCAGTTCACAAGTAGAACTGCTGTTTCTAAACCATGCAGTCCTTGAGAAGTCCCACAGTTCACAAGTAGAACTGCTGTGTCTGAACCATGCAGCCCTTGAGAATCCCCCAGTTCACAAGTAGAACTGCTGTGTCTGAACCATGCAGTCCTTGAGAAGTCCCCAGTTCACAAGTAGAACTGCTGTGTCTGAACCATGCAGTCCTTGAGAAGTCCCCCAGTTCACAAGTAGAACTGCTGTGTCTGAACCATGCAGCCCTTGAGAATCCCCAGTTCACAAGTAGAACTGCTGTGTCTGAACCATGCAGATCTTGAGAAGTCCCACAGTTCACAAGTAGAACTGCTGTGTCTGAACCATGCAGTCCTTGAGAAGTCCCACAGTTCACAAGTAGAACTGCTGTGTCTGAACCATGCAGTCCTTGAGAAGTCCCCCAGTTCACAAGTAGAACTGCTGTGTCTGAACCATGCAGTCCTTGAGAAGTCCCACAGTTCACAAGTAGAACTGCTGTGTCTGAACCATGCAGTCCTTGAGAAGTCGCCCAGTTCACAAGAAGAACTGCTGTGTCTGAACCATGCAGTCCTTGAGAAGTCCCCAGTTCACAAGTACAACTGCTGTGTCTGAACCATGCAGTCCTTGAGAAGTCCCCAGTTCACAAGTAGAACTGCTGTGTCTGAACCATGCAGTCCTTGAGAAGCTCCTCAGTTCACAAGTAGAACTGCTGTATCTGAACCATGCAGTCCTTGAGAAGTCCCCCAGTTCACAAGTAGAACTGCTGTGTCTGAACCATGCAGTCCATGAGAAGTCCCACAGTTCACAAGTAGAACTGCTGTTACTGAACCATGCAGTCCTTGAGAAGCTACCCCCAGTTCACAAGTAGAACTGCTGTTTCTAAACCATGCAGTCCTTGAGAAGCTCCTCAGTTCACAAGTAGAACTTCTGTATCTGAACCATGCAGTCCTTGAGAAGCTCCCCCCAGTTCACAAGTAGATCTGCTGTGTCTCAACCATTCAGTCCTTGAAAAGCGCCTCAGTTCACAAGTAGAACTGCTGTTTCTCAACGATGCAGTCCTTGAGACGCTCCCCCCAGTTCACAAGTAGAACTGCTGTTTCTAAACCATGCAGTCCTTGAGAAGCTCCTCAGTTCACAAGTAGAACTTCTGTATCTGAACCATGCAGTCCTTGAGAAGCTTCCCCCAGTTCACAAGAAGAACTGCTGTGTCTGAACCATGCAGTCCTTGAGAAGTCCCCAGTTCACAAGTAAAACTGATGTGTCTGAACCATGCAGTCCTTGAGAAGTCCCCAGTTCACAAGTAGAACTGCTGTGTCTGAACCATGCAGTCCTTGAGAAGCTCCTCAGTTCACAAGTAGAACTGCTGTATCTGAACCATGCAGTCCTTGAGAAGTCCCCCAGTTCACAAGTAGAACTGCTGTGTCTGAACCATGCAGACCTTGAGAAGTCCAACAGTTCACAAGTAGAACTGCTGTGTCTGAACCATGCAGTCCTTGAGAAGCTCCTCAGTTCACAAGTAGAACTGCTGTTTCTGAACCATGCAGTCCTTGAGAAGCTCCCTTCAGTTCACAAGTAGAACTGCTGTTTCTGAACCATGCAGTTTTTGAGAAGCTCCTCAGTTCACAAGTAGAACTTCTGTATCTGAACCATGCAGTTTTTGAGAAGCTCCCCCCAGTTCACAAGTAGATCTGCTGTGTCTGAACCATGCAGCCCTTGAGAAGTCCCACAGTTCACAAATAGAACTGCTGTGTCTAAACCATGCAGCCCTTGAGAAGTCCCACAGTTCACAAGTAGAACTGCTGTGTCTGAACCATGCAGTCCTTGAGAAGTCCCACAGTTCACAAGTAGAACTGCTGTGTCTGAACCATGCAGTCCTTGAGAAGCTCCTCAGTTCACAAGTAGAACTGCTGTTTCTGAACCATGCAGTCCTTGAGAAGCTCCCCCAGTTCACAAGTAGAACTGCTGTTTCTGAACCATGCAGTCCTTGAGAAGCTCCCCAGTTCACAAGTAGAACTTCTGTATCTGAACCATGCAGTCCTTGAGAAGCTCCTCCCAGTTCACGAGTAGAACTGCTGTGTCTGAACCATGCAGATCTTGAGAAGTCCCCCAGTTCACAAATAGAATTGCTGTGTCTGAACCATGCAGCCCTTGAGAATCTTCTAGTTCACAAGTAGAACTGCTGTGTCTGAACCATGCAGCCCTTCAGAAGCTCCCCCAGTTCACTAGTAGAACTGCTGTGTCTGAACCATGCAGTCCTTCAGAAGTCCCCCAGTTCACAAGTAGAACCGCTGTGCCTGAACCATGCAGTTCTTGAGAATCCCCCAGTTCACAAGTAGAACTGCTGTATCTGAACCATGCAGCCCTTGAGAAGTCCCCCAGTGCACAAGTAGAACTGCTGTGTCTGAACCATGCAGTCCTTGAGAAGTCACCCAGTTCACAAGTAGAACTGCTGTGTCTGAACCTTGTAGTCCTTGAGAATCCCCCAGTTCACAAGTAGAACTGCTGTATCTGAACCATGCAGCCCTTGAGAAGTCCCCCAGTGCACAAGTAGAACTGCTGTGTCTGAACCATGCAGTCCTTGAGAAGTCTCCCAGTTCACAAGTAGAACTGCTGTGTCTGAACCTTGTAGTCCTTGAGAATCCCCCAGTTCACAAGTAGAACTGCTGTGTCTGAACCATGCAGTCCTTGAGAAGTCCCCCAGTTCACAAGTAGAACTGCTGTGTCTGAACCTTGTAGTTCTTGAGAATCCTCCAGTTCACAAGTAGAACTGCTGTGTCTGAACCTTGTAGTCCTTGAGAATTTCCCAGTTCACAAGTAGAACTGCTGTGTCTGAACCTTGTAGTCCTTGAGAAGTCCCCAGTTCACAAGTAGAACTGCTGTGTCTGAACCATGCAGTCCTTGAGAAGTCCCCAGTTCACAAGTAGAACTGCTGTGTCTGAACCATGCAGTCCTTGAGAAGTCCCCAGTTCACAAGTAGAACTGCTGTGTCTGAACCATGCAGTCCTTGAGAAGCTCCTCAGTTCACAAGTAGAACTGCTGTATCTGAACCATGCAGTCCTTGAGAAGTCCCCAGTTCACAAGTAGAACTGCTGTGTCTGAACCATGCAGTCCTTGAGAAGTCCCACAGTTCACAAGTAGAACTGCTGTTACTGAACCATGCAGTCCTTGAGAAGCTCCCCCAGTTCACAAGTAGAACTGCTGTTTCTAAACCATGCAGTCCTTGAGAAGCTCCTCAGTTCACAAGTAGAACTGCTGTTTCTGAACCATGCAGTCCTTGAGAAGCTCCCCCAGTTCACAAGTAGAACTGCTGTTTCTGAACCATGCAGTCCTTGAGAAGCTCCCCAGTTCACAAGTAGAACTTCTGTATCTGAACCATGCAGTCCTTGAGAAGCTCCTCCCAGTTCACAAGTAGAACTGCTGTGTCTGAACCATGCAGATCTTGAGAAGTCCCCCAGTTCACAAATAGAATTGCTGTGTCTGAACCATGCAGCCCTTGAGAATCTTCTAGTTCACAAGTAGAACTGCTGTGTCTGAACCATGCAGCCCTTGAGAAGCTCCCCCCAGTTCACAAGTAGAACTGCTGTGTCTGAACCATGCAGTCCTTGAGAAGTCCCCCAGTTCACAAGTAGAACCGCTGTGCCTGAACCATGCAGTTCTTGAGAATCCCCAGTTCACAAGTAGAACTGCTGTGTCTGAACCATGCAGCCCTTGAGAAGTCCCACAGTTCACAAGTAGAACTGCTGTGTCTGAACCATGCAGTCCTTGAGAAGTCACCCAGTTCACAAGTAGAACTGCTGTGTCTGAACCATGCAGTCCTTGAGAATCCCCCAGTTCACAAGTAGAACTGCTGTATCTGAACCATGCAGCCCTTGAGAAGTCCCCCAGTGCACAAGTAGAACTGCTGTGTCTGAACCATGCAGTCCTTGAGAAGTCTCCCAGTTCACAAGTAGAACTGCTGTGTCTGAACCATGCAGTCCTTGAGAATCCCCCAGTTCACAAGTAGAACTGCTGTGTCTGAACCATGCAGTCCTTGAGAAGTCCCCCAGTTCACAAGTAGAACTGCTGTGTCTGAACCTTGTAGTTCTTGAGAATCCCCCAGTTCACAAGTAGAACTGCTGTGTCTGAACCATGCAGTCCTTGAGAAGTCCCCAGTTCACAAGTAGAACTGCTGTGTCTGAACCATGCAGTCCTTGAGAAGTCCCCAGTTCACAAGTAGAACTGCTGTGTCTGAACCATGCAGTCCTTGAGAAGTCCCCAGTTCACAAGTAGAACTGCTGTGTCTGAACCATGCAGTCCTTGAGAAGTCCCCAGTTCACAAGTAGAACTGCTGTGTCTGAACCATGCAGTCCTTGAGAAGCTCCCCAGTTCACAAGTAGAACTGCTGTGTCTGAACCATGCAGTCCTTGAGAAGTCCCCAGTTCACAAGTAGAACTGCTGTGTCTGAACCATGCAGTCCTTGAGAAGTCCCCCAGTTCACAAGTAGAACTGCTGTTACTGAACCATGCAGTCCTTGAGAAGCTCCCCCAGTTCACAAGTAGAACTGCTGTTTCTAAACCATGCAGTCCTTGAGAAGCTCCTCAGTTCACAAGTAGAACTTCTGTATCTGAACCATGCAGTCCTTGAGAAGCTTCCCCCAGTTCACAAGTAGAACTGCTGTGTCTGAACCATGCAGTCCTTGAGAAGTCCCTCAGTTCACAAGTAGAACTGCTGTGTCTGAACCATGCAGTCCTTGAGAAGCTCCCCCAGTTCACAAGTAGAACTGCTGTGTCTGAACCATGCAGTCCTTGAGAAGCTCCTCAGTTCATAAGTAGAACTTCTGTATCTGAACCAGGCAGTTCTTGAGAAGCTTCCTCCAGTTCACAAGTAGAACTGCTGTGTCTGAACCATGCAGTCCTTGAGAAGTCCCCAGTTCACAAGTAGAACTGCTGTGTCTGAACCATGCAGTCCTTGAGAAGTCCCCAGTTCACAAGTAGAACTGCTGTGTCTGAACCATGCAGTCCTTGAGAAGCTCCTCAGTTCACAAGTAGAACTGCTGTATCTGAACCATGCAGTCCTTGAGAAGTCCCCCAGTTCACAAGTAGAACTGCTGTGTCTGAACCATGCAGTCCTTGAGAAGTCCAACAGTTCACAAGTAGAACTGCTGTGTCTGAACCATGCAGTCCTTGAGAAGCTCCTCAGTTCACAAGTAGAACTGCTGTGTCTGAACCATGCAGTCCTTGAGAAGCTCCCTTCAGTTCACAAGTAGAACTGCTGTTTCTGAACCATGCAGTCCTTGAGAAGCTCCTCAGTTCACAAGTAGAACTTCTGTATCTGAACCATGCAGTCCTTGAAAAGCTCCCCCCAGTTCACAAGTAGAACTGCTGTGTCTGAACCATGCAGCCCTTGAGAAGTCCCACAGTTCACAAATAGAACTGCTGTGTCTCAACCATGCAGCCCTTGAGAAGTCCCACAGTTCACAAGTAGAACTGCTGTGTCTGAACCATGCAGTCCTTGAGAAGTCCCACAGTTCACAAGTAGAACTGCTGTGTCTGAACCATGCAGTCCTTGAGAAGCTCCTCAGTTCACAAGTAGAACTGCTGTTTCTGAACCATGCAGTCCTTGAGAAGCTCCCCCAGTTCACAAGTAGAACTGCTGTGTCTGAACCATGCAGTCCTTGAGAAGCTCCCCAGTTCACAAGTAGAACTTCTGTATCTGAACCATGCAGTCCTTGAGAAGCTCCTCCCAGTTCACAAGTAGAACTGCTGTGTCTGAACCATGCAGATCTTGAGAAGTCCCCAGTTCACAAATAGAACTGCTGTGTCTGAACCATGCAGCCCTTGAGAATCTCCCCAGTTCACAAGTAGAACTGCTGTGTCTGAACCATGCAGCCCTTGAGAAGTCCCCCAGTTCACAAGTAGAACTGCTGTGTCTGAACCATGCAGTCCTTGAGAAGTCCCCAGTTCACAAGTAGAACTGCTGTGCCTGAACCATGCAGTTCTTGAGAATCCCCAGTTCACAAGTAGAACTGCTGTATCTGAACCATGCAGTCCTTGAGAAGTCCCCCAGTTCACAAGTAGAACTGCTGTGTCTGAACCATGCAGTCCTTGAGAAGTCACCCAGTTCACAAGTAGAACTGCTGTGTCTGAACCTTGTAGTCCTTGAGAATCCCTCAGTTTACAAGTAGAACTGCTGTGTCTGAACCATGCAGTCCTTGAGAAGTCCCCAGTTCACAAGTAGAACTGCTGTGTCTGAACCATGCAGTCCTTGAGAAGTCTCCCAGTTCACAAGTAGAACTGCTGTGTCTGAACCATGCAGTCCTTGAGAATCCCCAGTTCACAAGTAGAACTGCTGTGTCTGAACCATGCAGTCCTTGAGAAGTCCCCCAGTTCACAAGTAGAACTGCTGTGTCTGAACCATGCAGTCCTTGAGAATCCCCCAGTTCACAAGTAGAACTGCTGTGTCTGAACCATGCAGTCCTTGAGAAGTCCCCAGTTCACAAGTAGAACTGCTGTGTCTGAACCATGCAGTCCTTGAGAAGTCCCCAGTTCACAAGTAGAACTGCTGTGTCTGAACCATGCAGTCCTTGAGAAGTCCCCAGTTCACAAGTAGAACTGCTGTGTCTGAACCATGCAGTCCTTGAGAAGTCCCCAGTTCACAAGTAGAACTGCTGTGTCTGAACCATGCAGTCCTTGAGAAGTCCCCAGTTCACAAGTAGAACTGCTGTGTCTGAACCATGCAGTCCTTGAGAAGCTCCTCAGTTCACAAGTAGAACTGCTGTGTCTGAACCATGCAGTCCTTGAAAAGCTCCTCAGTTCACAAGTAGAACTGCTGTTTCTGAACCATGCAGTCCTTGAGAAGCTCCCCAGTTCACAAGTAGAACTGCTGTGTCTGAACCATGCAGTCCTTGAGAAGCTCCCCAGTTCACAAGTAGAACTGCTGTGTCTGAACCATGCAGTCCTTGAAAAGCTCCTCAGTTCACAAGTAGAACTGCTGTGTCTGAACCATGCAGTCCTTGAGAAGTCCCCCAGCTCACAAATAGAACTGCTGTGACTGAACAATGCAGTCCTTGAGAAGTCCCCCAGTTCACAAGTAGAACTGCTGTGTCTGAACCATGCAGTCCTTGAGAAGTCCCCAGTTCACAAGTAGAACTGATGTGTCTGAACCATGCAGTCATTGAGAAGTCCCCAGTTCACAAGTAGAACTGCTGTGTCTGAACCATGCAGTCCTTGAGAAGTCCCCCAGTTCACAAGTAGAACTGCTGTGTCTGAACCATGCAGTCCTTGAGAAGTCCCCAGTTCACAAGTAGAACTGCTGTGTCTGAACCATGCAGTCCTTGAGAAGTCCCCCAGTTCACAAGTAGAACTGCTGTGTCTGAACCATGCAGTCCTTGAGAAGTCCCTCAGTTCACAAGTAGAACTGCTGTGTCTGAACCATGCAGTCCTTGAGAAGTCTCCCAGTTCACAAGTAGAACTGCTGTGTCTGAACCATGCAGTCCTTGAGAAGTCCCCAGTTCACAAGTAGAACTGCTGTGTCTGAACCATGCAGTCCTTGAGAAGTCCCCAGTTCACAAGTAGAACTGCTGTGTCTGAACCATGCAGTCCTTGAGAAGTCCCCCAGTTCACAAGTAGAACTGCTGTGTCTGAACCATGCAGTCCTTGAGAAGTCCCCCAGTTCACAAGTAGAACTGCTGTGTCTGAACCATGCAGTCCTTGAGAAGTCCCCCAGTTCACAAGTAGAACTGCTGTGTCTGAACCATGCAGTCCTTGAGAAGTCCCCAGTTCACAAGTAGAACTGCTGTGTCTGAACCATGCAGTCCTTGAGAAGTTCACAAGTAGAACTGCTGTGTCCCAGTTCACAAGTAGAACTGCTGTGTCTGAACCATGCAGTCCTTGAGAAGTCCCCAGTTCACAAGTAGAACTGCTGTGTCTGAACCATGCAGTCCTTGAGAAGTCCCCAGTTCACAAGTAGAACTGCTGTGTCTGAACCATGCAGTCCTTGAGAAGTCCCCAGTTCACAAGTAGAACTGCTGTGTCTGAACCATGCAGTCCTTGAGAAGTCCCCAGTTCACAAGTAGAACTGCTGTGTCTGAACCATGCAGTCCTTGAGAAGTCCCCAGTTCACAAGTAGAACTGCTGTGTCTGAACCATGCAGTCCTTGAGAAGTCCCCCAGTTCACAAGTAGAACTGCTGTGTCTGAACCATGCAGTCCTTGAGAAGTCCCCCAGTTCACAAGTAGAACTGCTGTGTCTGAACCATGCAGTCCTTGAGAAGTCCCCAGTTCACAAGTAGAACTGCTGTGTCTGAACCATGCAGTCCTTGAGAAGTCCCCCAGTTCACAAGTAGAACTGCTGTGTCTGAACCATGCAGTCCTTGAGAAGTCCCCAGTTCACAAGTAGAACTGCTGTGTCTGAACCATGCAGTCCTTGAGAAGTCCCCTTCACAAGTAGAACTGCTGTGTCTGAACCCAGTTCCCCAGTTCAAGTAGAACTGCTGTGTCTGAACCATGCAGTCCTTGAGAAGTCCCCAGTTCACAAGTAGAACTGCTGTGTCTGAACCATGCAGTCCTTGAGAAGTCCCCAGTTCACAAGTAGAACTGCTGTGTCTGAACCATGCAGTCCTTGAGAAGTCCCCAGTTCACAAGTAGAACTGCTGTGTCTGAACCATGCAGTCCTTGAGAAGTCCCCAGTTCACAAGTAGAACTGCTGTGTCTGAACCATGCAGTCCTTGAGAAGTCCCCAGTTCACAAGTAGCTGTGTCTGAACCATGCAGTCCTTGAGAAGTCCCCAGTTCACAAGTAGAACTGCTGTGTCTGAACCATGCAGTCCTTGAGAAGTCCCCAGTTCACAAGTAGAACTGCTGTGTCTGAACCATGCAGTCCTTGAGAAGTCCCTCAGTTCACAAGTAGAACTGCTGTGTCTGAACCATGCAGTCCTTGAGAAGTCTGAACCATGCAGTCCCAGTTCACAAGTAGAACTGCTGTGTCTGAACCATGCAGTCCTTGAGAAGCTCCCCAGTTCACAAGTAGAACTGCTGTGTCTGAACCATGCAGTCCTTGAGAAGCTCCCCAGTTCACAAGTAGAACTGCTGTGTCTGAACCATGCAGTCCTTGAGAAGTCCCCAGTTCACAAGTAGAACTGCTGTGTCTGAACCATGCAGTCCTTGAGAAGTCCCCAGTTCACAAGTAGAACTGCTGTGTCTGAACCATGCAGTCCTTGAGAAGTCCCCAGTTCACAAGTAGAACTGCTGTGTCTGAACCATGCAGTCCTTGAGAAGTCCCCAGTTCACAAGTAGAACTGCTGTGTCTGAACCATGCAGTCCTTGAGAAGTCCCCAGTTCACAAGTAGAACTGCTGTGTCTGAACCATGCAGTCCTTGAGAAGTCCCCAGTTCACAAGTAGAACTGCTGTGTCTGAACCATGCAGTCCTTGAGAAGCTCCCTCAGTTCACAAGTAGAACTGCTGTGTCTGAACCATGCAGTCCTTGAGAAGCTCCCCCAGTTCACAAGTAGAACTGCTGTGTCTGAACCATGCAGTCCTTGAGAAGTCCCCAGTTCACAAGTAGAACTGCTGTGTCTGAACCATGCAGTCCTTGAGAAGCTCCCCAGTTCACAAGTAGAACTGCTGTGTCTGAACCATGCAGTCCTTGAGAAGTCCCCCAGTTCACAAGTAGAACTGCTGTGTCTGAACCATGCAGTCCTTGAGAAGTCCCCAGTTCACAAGTAGAACTGCTGTGTCTGAACCATGCAGTCCTTGAGAAGTCCCCAGTTCACAAGTAGAACTGCTGTGTCTGAACCATGCAGTCCTTGAGAAGCTCCCCCAGTTCACAAGTAGAACTGCTGTGTCTGAACCATGCAGTCCTTGAGAAGCTCCCCCAGTTCACAAGTAGAACTGCTGTGTCTGAACCATGCAGTCCTTGAGAAGTCCCCAGTTCACAAGTAGAACTGCTGTGTCTGAACCATGCAGTCCTTGAGAAGTCCCCAGTTCACAAGTAGAACCGCTGTGTCTGAACCATGCTGTCCTTGAGAAGACCCCAGTTCACAAGTAGAACTGCTGTGTCTGAACCATGCAGTCCTTGAGAATCCCCCAGTTCACAAGTAGAACTGCTGTGTCTGAACCATGCAGTCCTTGAGAAGTCCCCAGTTCACAAGTAGAACTGCTGTGTCTGAACCATGCAGTCCTTGAGAAGTCCCCCAGTTCACAAGTAGAACTGCTGTGTCTGAACCATGCAGTCCTTGAGAAGCTCCCCCAGTTCACAAGTAGAACTGCTGTGTCTGAACCATGCAGTCCTTGAGAAGCCCCCCAGTTCACAAGTAGAACTGCTGTGTCTGAACCATGCAGTCCTTGAGAAGCTCCCCAGTTCACAAGTAGAACTGCTGTGTCTGAACCATGCAGTCCTTGAGAAGTCCCCAGTTCACAAGTAGAACTGCTGTGTCTGAACCATGCAGTCCTTGAGAAGTCCCCAGTTCGCAAGTAGAACTGCTGTGTCTGAACCATGCAGTCCTTGAGAAGTCCCACAGTTCACAAGTAGAACTGCTGTGTCTGAACCATGCAGTCCTTGAGAAGCTCCCCAGTTCACAAGTAGAACTGCTGTGTCTGAACCATGCAGTCCTTGAGAAGCTCCTCAGTTCACAAGTAGAACTGCTGTGTCTGAACCATGCAGTCCTTGAGAAGCTCCCCCAGTTCACAAGTAGAACTGCTGTGTCTGAACCATGCAGTCCTTGAGAAGTCCCCCAGTTCACAAGTAGAACTGCTGTGTCTGAACCATGCAGTCCTTGAGAAGTCCCCCCAGTTCACAAGTAGAACTGCTGTGTCTGAACCATGCAGTCCTTGAGAAGTCCACAATTCACAAGTAGAACTGCTGTGTCTGAACCATGCAGTCCTTGAGAAGCCTCCCCAGTTCACAAGTAGAACTGCTGTGTCTGAACCATGCAGTCCTTGAGAAGTCTCCCAGTTCACAAGTAGAACTGCTGTGTCTGAACCATGCAGTCCTTGAGAAGTCCCCAGTTCACAAGTAGAACTGCTGTGTCTGAACCATGCAGTCCTTGAGAAGTCCCCAGTTCACAAGTAGAACTGCTGTGTCTGAACCATGCAGTCCTTGAGAAGTCTCCCCAGTTCACAAGTAGAACTGCTGTGTCTGAACCATGCAGTCCTTGAGAAGTCCCCCAGTTCACAAGTAGAACTGCTGTGTCTGAACCATGCAGTCCTTGAGAAGTCCCCAGTTCACAAGTAGAACTGCTGTGTCTGAACCATGCAGTCCTTGAGAAGTCCTCCCAGTTCACAAGTAGAACTGCTGTGTCTGAACCATGCAGTCCTTGAGAAGTCCCCAGTTCACAAGTAGAACTGCTGTGTCTGAACCATGCAGTCCTTGAGAAGTCCCCAGTTCACAAGTAGAACTGCTGTGTCTGAACCATGCAGTCCTTGAGAAGTCCCCAGTTCACAAGTAGAACTGCTGTGTCTGAACCATGCAGTCCTTGAGAAGTCCCCAGTTCACAAGTAGAACTGCTGTGTCTGAACCATGCAGTCCTTGAGAAGTCCCCCAGTTCACAAGTAGAACTGCTGTGTCTGAACCATGCAGTCCTTGAGAAGTCCCCAGTTCACAAGTAGAACTGCTGTGTCTGAACCATGCAGTCCTTGAGAAGTCTCCCAGTTCACAAGTAGAACTGCTGTGTCTGAACCATGCAGTCCTTGAGAAGTCCCCAGTTCACAAGTAGAACTGCTGTGTCTGAACCATGCAGTCCTTGAGAAGCTCCCCAGTTCACAAGTAGAACTGCTGTGTCTGAACCATGCAGTCCTTGAGAAGTCCCCCAGTTCACAAGTAGAACTGCTGTGTCTGAACCATGCAGTCCTTGAGAAGCTCCCCAGTTCACAAGTAGAACTGCTGTGTCTGAACCATGCAGTCCTTGAGAAGCTCCCTCCCCCAGTTCACAAGTAGAACTGCTGTGTCTGAACCATGCAGTCCTTGAGAAGTCCCCCAGTTCACAAGTAGAACTGCTGTGTCTGAACCATGCAGTCCTTGAGAAGTCCCCAGTTCACAAGTAGAACTGCTGTGTCTGAACCATGCAGTCCTTGAGAAGTCCCCAGTTCACAAGTAGAACTGCTGTGTCTGAACCATGCAGTCCTTGAGAAGTCCCCAGTTCACAAGTAGAACTGCTGTGTCTGAACCATGCAGTCCTTGAGAAGCTCCCCAGTTCACAAGTAGAACTGCTGTGTCTGAACCATGCAGTCCTTGAGAAGTCCCCAGTTCACAAGTAGAACTGCTGTGTCTGAACCATGCAGTCCTTGAGAAGTCCCCAGTTCACAAGTAGAACTGCTGTGTCTGAACCATGCAGTCCTTGAGAAGTCCCCAGTTCACAAGTAGAACTGCTGTGTCTGAACCATGCAGTCCTTGAGAAGTCCCCAGTTCACAAGTAGAACTGCTGTGTCTGAACCATGCAGTCCTTGAGAAGTCCCCAGTTCACAAGTAGAACTGCTGTGTCTGAACCATGCAGTCCTTGAGAAGCTCCCCAGTTCACAAGTAGAACTGCTGTGTCTGAACCATGCAGTCCTTGAGAAGTCCCCAGTTCACAAGTAGAACTGCTGTGTCTGAACCATGCAGTCCTTGAGAAGTCCCCAGTTCACAAGTAGAACTGCTGTGTCTGAACCATGCAGTCCTTGAGAAGTCCCCAGTTCACAAGTAGAACTGCTGTGTCTGAACCATGCAGTCCTTGAGAAGTCCCCAGTTCACAAGTAGAACTGCTGTGTCTGAACCATGCAGTCCTTGAGAAGTCCCCAGTTCACAAGTAGAACTGCTGTGTCTGAACCATGCAGTCCTTGAGAAGTCCCCAGTTCACAAGTAGAACTGCTGTGTCTGAACCATGCAGTCCTTGAGAAGTCCCCCAGTTCACAAGTAGAACTGCTGTGTCTGAACCATGCAGTCCTTGAGAAGCTCCCCAGTTCACAAGTAGAACTGCTGTGTCTGAACCATGCAGTCCTTGAGAAGCTCCCTCAGTTCACAAGTAGAACTGCTGTGTCTGAACCATGCAGTCCTTGAGAAGTCCCCAGTTCACAAGTAGAACTGCTGTGTCTGAACCATGCAGTCCTTGAGAAGCTCCCCAGTTCACAAGTAGAACTGCTGTGTCTGAACCATGCAGTCCTTGAGAAGTCCCCAGTTCACAAGTAGAACTGCTGTGTCTGAACCATGCAGTCCTTGAGAAGCTCCCCAGTTCACAAGTAGAACTGCTGTGTCTGAACCATGCAGTCCTTGAGAAGTCCCCAGTTCACAAGTAGAACTGCTGTGTCTGAACCATGCAGTCCTTGAGAAGTCCCCAGTTCACAAGTAGAACTGCTGTGTCTGAACCATGCAGTCCTTGAGAAGTCCCCCAGTTCACAAGTAGAACTGCTGTGTCTGAACCATGCAGTCCTTGAGAAGTCCCCAGTTCACAAGTAGAACTGCTGTGTCTGAACCATGCAGTCCTTGAGAAGTCCCCAGTTCACAAGTAGAACTGCTGTGTCTGAACCATGCAGTCCTTGAGAAGCTCCCCAGTTCACAAGTAGAACTGCTGTGTCTGAACCATGCAGTCCTTGAGAAGTCCCCAGTTCACAAGTAGAACTGCTGTGTCTGAACCATGCAGTCCTTGAGAAGTCCCCCAGTTCACAAGTAGAACTGCTGTGTCTGAACCATGCAGTCCTTGAGAAGTCCCCAGTTCACAAGTAGAACTGCTGTGTCTGAACCATGCAGTCCTTGAGAAGTCTCCCCAGTTCACAAGTAGAACTGCTGTGTCTGAACCATGCAGTCCTTGAGAAGTCCCCAGTTCACAAGTAGAACTGCTGTGTCTGAACCATGCAGTCCTTGAGAAGTCCCCAGTTCACAAGTAGAACTGCTGTGTCTGAACCATGCAGTCCTTGAGAAGTCCCCCCAGTTCACAAGTAGAACTGCTGTGTCTGAACCATGCAGTCCTTGAGAAGTCCCCAGTTCACAAGTAGAACTGCTGTGTCTGAACCATGCAGTCCTTGAGAAGTCCCCAGTTCACAAGTAGAACTGCTGTGTCTGAACCATGCAGTCCTTGAGAAGCTCCCCAGTTCACAAGTAGAACTGCTGTGTCTGAACCATGCAGTCCTTGAGAAGTCCCCAGTTCACAAGTAGAACTGCTGTGTCTGAACCATGCAGTCCTTGAGAAGTCCCCAGTTCACAAGTAGAACTGCTGTGTCTGAACCATGCAGTCCTTGAGAAGTCCCCAGTTCACAAGTAGAACTGCTGTGTCTGAACCATGCAGTCCTTGAGAAGTCCCCAGTTCACAAGTAGAACTGCTGTGTCTGAACCATGCAGTCCTTGAGAAGTCCCCCAGTTCACAAGTAGAACTGCTGTGTCTGAACCATGCAGTCCTTGAGAAGTCCCCAGTTCACAAGTAGAACTGCTGTGTCTGAACCATGCAGTCCTTGAGAAGTCCCCAGTTCACAAGTAGAACTGTGTCTGAACCATGCAGTCCTGAGAACCAGTTCACAAGTAGAACTGCTCTGAACCATGCAAGTCCCCAGTTCACAAGTAGAACTGCTGTGTCTGAACCATGCAGTCCTTGAGAAGTCCCCAGTTCACAAGTAGAACTGCTGTGTCTGAACCATGCAGTCCTTGAGAAGTCCCCAGTTCACAAGTAGAACTGCTGTGTCTGAACCATGCAGTCCTTGAGAAGCTCCCTCAGTTCACAAGTAGAACTGCTGTGTCTGAACCATGCAGTCCTTGAGAAGCTCCCCCAGTTCACAAGTAGAACTGCTGTGTCTGAACCATGCAGTCCTTGAGAAGCTCCCCAGTTCACAAGTAGAACTGCTGTGTCTGAACCATGCAGTCCTTGAGAAGCTCTCCCCAGTTCACAAGTAGAACTGCTGTGTCTGAACCATGCAGTCCTTGAGAAGTCCCCCAGTTCACAAGTAGAACTGCTGTGTCTGAACCATGCAGTCCTTGAGAACTGCTGTGTCTCCCCTTGAGAACTGCTGTGTCTGAACCATGCAGTCCTTGAGAAGTCCCCCAGTTCACAAGTAGAACTGCTGTGTCTGAACCATGCAGTCCTTGAGAAGTCCCCCAGTTCACAAGTAGAACTGCTGTGTCTGAACCATGCAGTCCTTGAGAAGTCCCCCAGTTCACAAGTAGAACTGCTGTGTCTGAACCATGCAGTCCTTGAGAAGTCCCCCAGTTCACAAGTAGAACTGCTGTGTCTGAACCATGCAGTCCTTGAGAAGTCCCCCAGTTCACAAGTAGAACTGCTGTGTCTGAACCATGCAGTCCTTGAGAAGTCCCCAGTTCACAAGTAGAACTGCTGTGTCTGAACCATGCAGTCCTTGAGAAGTCCCCCAGTTCACAAGTAGAACTGCTGTGTCTGAACCATGCAGTCCTTGAGAAGCTCCCCAGTTCACAAGTAGAACTGCTGTGTCTGAACCATGCAGTCCTTGAGAAGTCCCCCAGTTCACAAGTAGAACTGCTGTGTCTGAACCATGCAGTCCTTGAGAAGTCCCCCAGTTCACAAGTAGAACTGCTGTGTCTGAACCATGCAGTCCTTGAGAAGTCCCCAGTTCACAAGTAGAACTGCTGTGTCTGAACCATGCAGTCCTTGAGAAGTCCCCAGTTCACAAGTAGAACTGCTGTGTCTGAACCATGCAGTCCTTGAGAAGTCCCCAGTTCACAAGTAGAACTGCTGTGTCTGAACCATGCAGTCCCTTGAACTGCTGAAGTCCTTGAGAAGTCCCCAGTTCACAAGTAGAACTGCTGTGTCTGAACCATGCAGTCCTTGAGTAGAAAACCATGCAGTCCCCCCAGTTCACAAGTAGAACTGCTGTGTCTGAACCATGCAGTCCTTGAGAAGTCCCCAGTTCACAAGTAGAACTGCTGTGTCTGAACCATGCAGTCCTTGAGAAGTCCCCAGTTCACAAGTAGAACTGCTGTGTCTGAACCATGCAGTCCTTGAGAAGTCCCCCAGTTCACAAGTAGAACTGCTGTGTCTGAACCATGCAGTCCTTGAGAAGTCTCCCCAGTTCACAAGTAGAACTGCTGTGTCTGAACCATGCAGTCCTTGAGAAGTCCCCAGTTCACAAGTAGAACTGCTGTGTCTGAACCATGCAGTCCTTGAGAAGTCCCCAGTTCACAAGTAGAACTGCTGTGTCTGAACCATGCAGTCCTTGAGAAGTCCCCAGTTCACAAGTAGAACTGCTGTGTCTGAACCATGCAGTCCTTGAGAAGCTCCCCAGTTCACAAGTAGAACTGCTGTGTCTGAACCATGCAGTCCTTGAGAACAAGAAGGTAGAACCCCAGTTCACAAGTAGAACTGCTGTGTCTGAACCATGCAGTCCTTGAGAAGTCCCCCAGTTCACAAGTAGAACTGCTGTGTCTGAACCATGCAGTCCTTGAGAAGTCCCCCAGTTCACAAGTAGAACTGCTGTGTCTGAACCATGCAGTCCTTGAGAAGTCCCCCACAGTTCACAAGTAGAACTGCTGTGTCTGAACCATGCAGTCCTTGAGAAGTCCCCAGTTCACAAGTAGAACTGCTGTGTCTGAACCATGCAGTCCTTGAGAAGCTCCCCAGTTCACAAGTAGAACTGCTGTGTCTGAACCATGCAGTCCTTGAGAAGTCCCCAGTTCACAAGTAGAACTGCTGTGTCTGAACCATGCAGTCCTTGAGAAGTCCCCCAGTTCACAAGTAGAACTGCTGTGTCTGAACCATGCAGTCCTTGAGAAGTCCCCAGTTCACAAGTAGAACTGCTGTGTCTGAACCATGCAGTCCTTGAGAAGTCCCCAGTTCACAAGTAGAACTGCTGTGTCTGAACCATGCAGTCCTTGAGAAGTCCCCCAGTTCACAAGTAGAACTGCTGTGTCTGAACCATGCAGTCCTTGAGAAGTCCCCAGTTCACAAGTAGAACTGCTGTGTCTGAACCATGCAGTCCTTGAGAAGTCCCCAGTTCACAAGTAGAACTGCTGTGTCTGAACCATGCAGTCCTTGAGAAGTCCCCAGTTCACAAGTAGAACTGCTGTGTCTGAACCATGCAGTCCTTGAGAACCATCCCCAGTTCACAAGTAGAACTGCTGTGTCTGAACCATGCAGTCCTTGAGAAGTCCCCAGTTCACAAGTAGAACTGCTGTGTCTGAACCATGTCCTTGAGAAGCTCCCTTGAGAAGTCCCCCAGTGCACAAGTAGAACTGCTGTGTCTGAACCATGCAGTCCTTGAGAAGTCCCCAGTTCACAAGTAGAACTGCTGTGTCTGAACCATGCAGTCCTTGAGAAGCCCCCAGTTCACAAGTAGAACTGCTGTGTCTGAACCATGCAGTCCTTGAGAAGTCCCCAGTTCACAAGTAGAACTGCTGTGTCTGAACCATGCAGTCCTTGAGAAGTCCCCCAGTTCACAAGTAGAACTGCTGTGTCTGAACCATGCAGTCCTTGAGAAGTCCCCCAGTTCACAAGTAGAACTGCTGTGTCTGAACCATGCAGTCCTTGAGAATGCTCCTTGAGAAGTCCCCAGTTCACAAGTAGAACTGCTGTGTCTGAACCATGCAGTCCTTGAGAAGCTCCCCCAGTTCACAAGTAGAACTGCTGTGTCTGAACCATGCAGTCCTTGAGAAGTCCCCCAGTTCACAAGTAGAACTGCTGTGTCTGAACCATGCAGTCCTTGAGAAGTCCCCCAGTTCACAAGTAGAACTGCTGTGTCTGAACCATGCAGTCCTTGAGAAGTCCCCCAGTTCACAAGTAGAACTGCTGTGTCTGAACCATGCAGTCCTTGAGAATCCCCCAGTTCACAAGTAGAACTGCTGTGTCTGAACCATGCAGTCCTTGAGAAGTCCCCCAGTTCACAAGTAGAACTGCTGTGTCTGAACCATGCAGTCCTTGAGAAGTCCCCCAGTTCACAAGTAGAACTGCTGTGTCTGAACCATGCAGTCCTTGAGAAGTCCCCAGTTCACAAGTAGAACTGCTGTGTCTGAACCATGCAGTCCTTGAGAAGTCCCCCAGTTCACAAGTAGAACTGCTGTGTCTGAACCATGCAGTCCTTGAGAAGTTCACCTGCAGTTCACAAGTAGAACTGCTGCTGTGTCTGAACCATGCAGTCCTTGAGAAGTCCCCCAGTTCACAAGTAGAACTGCTGTGTCTGAACCATGCTGTCCTTGAGAAGTCCCCAGTTCACAAGTAGAACTGCTGTGTCTGAACCATGCAGTCCTTGAGAAGTCCCCAGTTCACAAGTAGAACTGCTGTGTCTGAACCATGCAGTCCTTGAGAAGTCCCCCAGTTCACAAGTAGAACTGCTGTGTCTGAACCATGCAGTCCTTGAGAAGTCCCCCAGTTCACAAGTAGAACTGCTGTGTCTGAACCATGCAGTCCTTGAGAAGTCCCCAGTTCACAAGTAGAACTGCTGTGTCTGAACCATGCAGTAGAACCTTGAGAAGTCCCCAGTTCACAAGTAGAACTGCTGTGTCTGAACCATGCAGTCCTTGAGAAGTCCCCCAGTTCACAAGTAGAACTGCTGTGTCTGAACCATGCAGTCCTTGAGAAGCTCCCCCAGTTCACAAGTAGAACTGCTGTGTCTGAACCATGCAGTCCTTGAGAAGTCCCCCAGTTCACAAGTAGAACTGCTGTGTCTGAACCATGCAGTCCTTGAGAAGTCCCCAGTTCACAAGTAGAACTGCTGTGTCTGAACCATGCAGTCCTTGAGAAGTCCCCAGTTCACAAGTAGAACTGCTGTGTCTGAACCATGCAGTCCTTGAGAAGTCCCCAGTTCACAAGTAGAACTGCTGTGTCTGAACCATGCAGTCCTTGAGAAGTCCCCAGTTCACAAGTAGAACTGCTGTGTCTGAACCATGCAGTCCTTGAGAAGTCCCCAGTTCACAAGTAGAACTGCTGTGTCTGAACCATGCAGTCCTTGAGAAGTCTCCCCCAGTTCACAAGTAGAACTGCTGTGTCTGAACCATGCAGTCCTTGAGAAGTCCCCAGTTCACAAGTAGAACTGCTGTGTCTGAACCATGCAGTCCTTGAGAAGTCCCCCAGTTCACAAGTAGAACTGCTGTGTCTGAACCATGCAGTCCTTGAGAAGTCTCCCCAGTTCACAAGTAGAACTGCTGTGTCTGAACCATGCAGTCCTTGAGAAGTCCCCCAGTTCACAAGTAGAACTGCTGTGTCTGAACCATGCAGTCCTTGAGAAGTCCCCAGTTCACAAGTAGAACTGCTGTGTCTGAACCATGCAGTCCTTGAGAAGTCCCCAGTTCACAAGTAGAACTGCTGTGTCTGAACCATGCAGTCCTTGAGAAGCTCCCCAGTTCACAAGTAGAACTGCTGTGTCTGAACCATGCAGTCCTTGAGAAGTCCCCAGTTCACAAGTAGAACTGCTGTGTCTGAACCATGCAGTCCTTGAGAAGCCCTCCCCCAGTTCACAAGTAGAACTGCTGTGTCTGAACCATGCAGTCCTTGAGAAGCTCCCCCAGTTCACAAGTAGAACTGCTGTGTCTGAACCATGCAGTCCTTGAGAAGTCCCCAGTTCACAAGTAGAACTGCTGTGTCTGAACCTTGTAGTCCTTGAGAATCCCCCAGTTCACAAGTAGAACTGCTGTGTCTGAACCATGCAGTCCTTGAGAAGTCCCCAGTTCACAAGTAGAACTGCTGTGTCTGAACCATGCAGTCCTTGAGAAGTCCCCAGTTCACAAGTAGAACTGCTGTGTCTGAACCATGCAGTCCTTGAGAAGTCCCCAGTTCACAAGTAGAACTGCTGTGTCTGAACCATGCAGTCCTTGAGAAGTCCCCCAGTTCACAAGTAGAACTGCTGTGTTTGAACAATGCAGCCCTTGAGAATCCCCCAGTTCACAAGTAGAACTGCTGTGTCTGAACCATGCAGACCTTGAGAATCCCCCAGTTAACAAGTAGAACTGCTGTGTCTGAACCATGCAGTCCTTGAGAAGTCCCCAGTTCACAAGTAGAACTGCTGTGTCTGAACCATGCAGTCCTTGAGAAGTGCAGTCCCAGTTCACAAGTAGAACTGCTGTGTCTGAACCATGCAGTCCTTGAGAAGTCCCCAGTTCACAAGTAGAACTGCTGTGTCTGAAACCTTGTCCCCAGTTCACAAGTAGAACTCTGTGTCTGAAATGCAGCCCTTGAGAATCCCCCAGTTCACAAATAGAACTGCTGTGTCTGAACCATGCAGCCCTTGAGAAGCTCCCCAGTTCACAAGTAGAACTGCTGTGTCTGAACCATGCAGTCCTTGAGAAGCTCCCCAGTTCACAAGTAGAACTGCTGTGTCTGAACCATGCAGTCCTTGAGAAGTCCCCAGTTCACAAGTAGAACTGCTGTGTCTGAACCATGCAGTCCTTGAGAAGTCCCCCAGTTCACAAGTAGAACTGCTGTGTCTGAACCATGCAGTCCTTGAGAAGCTCCCCAGTTCACAAGTAGAACTGCTGTGTCTGAACCATGCAGTCCTTGAGAAGTCCCCAGTTCACAAGTAGAACTGCTGTGTCTGAACCATGCAGTTCTTGAGAAGCTCCTCCCAGTTTACAAGTAGAACTGCTGTGTCTGAACCATGCAGTCCTTGAGAAGCTTCCCCCAGTTCACAAATAGAACTGCTGTGTCTGAACCATGCAGTCCTTGAGAAGTCCCCCAGTTCACAAGTAGAACTGCTGTGTCTGAACCATGCAGTCCTTGAGAAGTCCCCAGTTCACAAGTAGAACTGCTGTGTTTGAACAATGTAGCCCTTGAGAAACCCCAGTTCACAAGTAGAAATGCTGTGTCTGAACCATGCAGACCTTGAGAATCCCCCAGTTCACAAGTAGAACTGCTGTGTCTGAACCATGCAGTCCTTGAGAAGTCCCCAGTTCACAAGTAGAACTGCTGTGTCTGAACCATGCAGTCCTTGAGAAGTCCCCAGTTCGCAAGTAGAACTGCTGTGTCTGAACCATGCAGTCCTTGAGAAGTCCCACAGTTCACAAGTACAACTGCTGTGTCTGAACCATGCAGTCCTTGAGAAGCTTTTCAATTCACAAGTAGAACTGCTGTGTCTGAACCATGCAGTCCTTGAAAAGCTCCTTAGTTCACAAGTAGAACTGCTGTTTCTGAACCATGCAGTCCTTGAGAAGCTCCCCAGTTCACAAGTAGAACTTCTGTATCTGAACCATGCAGTCCTTGAGAAGCTTCCCCCAGTTCACAAGAAGAACTGCTGTGTCTGAACCATGCAGTCCTTGAGAAGCTCCCCCAGTTCACAAGTAGAACTGCTGTTTCTAAACCATGCAGTCCTTGAGAAGTCCCCAGTTCACAAGTAGAACTGCTGTGTCTGAACCATGCAGTCCCTTGAGAAGTCTGAACCATCCCCAGTTCACAAGTAGAACTGCTGTGTTTGAACAATGCAGCCCTTGAGAATCCCCCAGTTCACAAATAGAACTGCTATGTCTGAACCATGCAGCCCTTGAGAATCCCCAGTTCACAAGTAGAACTGCTGTGTCTGAACCATGCAGTCCTTGAGAAGTCCCCCAGTTCACAAGTAGAACTGCTGTGTCTGAACCATGCAGTCCTTGAGAACAGCTGTGTCCTGAACCATGCAGTGCCCCCCAGTTCACAAGTAGAACTGCTGTGTCTGAACCATGCAGTCCTTGAGAAGTCCCCAGTTCACAAGTAGAACTGCTGTGTCTGAACCATGCAGTCCTTGAGAATCCCCCAGTTCACAAGTAGAACTGCTGTGTCTGAACCATGCAGTCCTTGAGAAGTCCACCAGTTCACAAGTAGAACTGCTGTGTCTGAACCATGCAGTCCTTGAGAAGTCCCCCAGTTCACAAGTAGAACTGCTGTGTCTGAACCTTGTAGTTCTTGAGAATCCCCCAGTTCACAAGTAGAACTGCTGTGTCTGAACCTTGTAGTCCTTGAGAAGTCCCCAGTTCACAAGTAGAACTGCTGTGTCTGAACCATGCAGTCCTTGAGAATCCCCCAGTTCACAAGTAGAACTGCTGTGTCTGAACCATGTAGTCCTTGAGAAGTCCCCCAGTTCACAAGTAGAACTGCTGTGTCTGAACCTTGTAGTCCTTGAGAAGTCCCCCAGTTCACAAGTAGAACTGCTGTGTCTGAACCTTGTAGTCCTTGAGAAGTCCCCCAGTTCACAAGTAGAACTGCTGTGTTTGAACAATGCAGCCCTTGAGAATCCCCCAGTTCACAAGTAGAACTGCTGTGTCTGAACCATGCAGCCCTTGAGAATCCCCAGTTCACAAGTAGAACTGCTGTGTCTGAACCATGCAGTCCTTGAGAAGTCCACCAGTTCACAAGTAGAACTGCTGTGTCTGAACCATGCAGTCCTTGAGAAGTCCCCCAGTTCACAAGTAGAACTGCTGTGTCTGAACCAAGCAGTCCTTGAGAAGCTCCCCCAGGTCACGAGTAGAACTGCTGTGTCTGAACCATGCAGATCTTGAGAAGCTCCTCCCAGTTCACAAGTAGAACTGCTGTGTCTGAACCATGCAGATCTTGAGAAGCTCCTCCCAGTTCACAAGTAGAACTGCTGTGTCTGAACCATGCAGTCCTTGAGAAGTCCCCCAGTTCACAAGTAGAACTGCTGTGTCTGAACCATGCAGTCCTTGAGAAGTCCCACAGTTCACAAGTAGAACTGCTGTGTCTGAACCATGCAGTCCTTGAGAAGCTCCCCAGTTCACAAGTAGAACTTCTGTATCTAAGCCATGCAGATCTTGAGAAATCTCCCAGTTCACAAATAGAATTGCTGTGTCTGACCCATGCCGCCCTTGAGAAATCCCCCAGTTGAGAAGTAGAACTACTGCTTCTGAACCATGCAGTCCTTGAGAAGCTCCCCCCAGTTCACGAGTAGAACTGCTGTGTCTGAACCATGCAGTCCTTCAGAAGTCCCCCAGTTCACAAGTAGAACCGCTGTGCCTAAACCATGCAGCCCTTGAGAATCCCCCAGTTCACAAGTAGAACTGCTGTGTGTGAACCTTGTAGTCCTTGAGAATTTCCCAGTTCACAAGTAGAACTGCTGTGTCTGAACCTTGTAGTCCTTAAGAAGTCCCCCAGTTCACAAGTAGAACTGCTGTGTCTGAACCTTGTAGTTCTTGAGAAGTCCCCCAGTTCACAAGTAGAACTGCTGTGTCTGAACCATGCAGACCTGAAGAAATCCACCAGTTCAAAAGTATTACTGCTGTGTCTGAACCATGCAGTCCTTAAGAAGTCCCCCAGTTCACAAGTAGAACTGCTGTGTCTGAACCTTGTAGTTCTTGAGAAGTCCCCCAGTTCACAAGTAGAACTGCTGTGTCTGAACCATGCAGTCCTTGAGAAGTCCCCCAGTTCACAAGTAGAACTGCTGTGTCTGAACCATGCAGCCCTTGAGAATCCCCCAGTTCACAAGTAGAACTGCTGTGTCTGAACCATGCAGTCCTTGAGAAGTCCACCAGTTCACAAGTAGAACAGCTGTGTATGAACCATGCAGTCCTTGAGAAGCTCCCCCCAATTCACAAGTAGAACTGCTATGTCTGAACCATGCAGTCCTTCAGAAGTCCCCCAGTTTACAAGTAGAACTGCTGTGTCTGAACCATGCAGCCCTTGAGAATCCCCTAGTTCACAAGTAGAACTGCTGTGTCTGAACCATGCAGACCTGAAGAAATCCACCAGTTCACAAGTATTACTGCTGTGTCTGAACCATGCAGTCCTTGAGAAGTCCCCAGTTCACAAGTAGAACTGCTGTGTCTGAACCATGCAGTCCTTGAGAAGTCCCCAGTTCAC